>NW_010206323.1:42681-88832 GCF_000695765.1 Mesitornis unicolor | reverse complement strand
AACCGAGCGATTCTGTGATTCTGTGAATATCTGAGGCTTTGTGCACTGGCATTTTAAAACCATTTTAAAGTAGCATACTGTGAATATAACATGGTATTCAGGATTGACTGAAAAGTCAGGTGGAGTATTGAAAATTTAATGAGTGTTTTGCTGGAGCTTCCATTTAGTATTTCACTGACAACCTAATTTTCAAAAATACACTTTAAAATTTAAGACTGCTGGAAAGACCAAGTAACCTTCTATACATGTTCCTACATCTGAGCAAGCTGGATACCAGAAAGGCATCTGGATACCAGACACCAAAGTAGTCATTTGTAAGAAATTGGAACATGGCAGATAAGGATGGAAAAGCTTCCCTGATTAATCACTACTAAGCAGACATGTCTTAATGATAACACAGTACATTGCTTGCTTTCTGACCCATTTTTATCTATGGCCTTAAGATAGAAGGCTTTATGGAAGTCAATTACTGGCATTATGTGTGAACACAGCAACAGAAAGGTGTGCCATTTCCACAGTCTTGTGATGTGGGGTATTACTCTTTGCTTGCTAGTAAATAAATAACAAGATATTTCATTTTTGGGTGGTATTACACATTTCCCATGTGAAGGCAAAAGCTTTGATCTGTAAAACATGTATCAATTAGTCTACTTTCAGAGATGCAATATGATAATTTTTAGGTATACCATGAAGTGCTCAGCATGCAGTCTGAACTTTCATTTTATCACTTTGCAAAAATTGTGTCATTACATGTTTGAAGAGAAAACAACACACTGTAAGAAACTTTGTTTACAAAATGCTCTGAAGACCTTAAATAACAGTAGAAAGAGATGGAAGAACTGGTCTCTGTTGTTTTTGTTGTTGTTGTTGCTGTTTTGAGTGCAATAGCACACTTATTCTGACTCTTAGTTTCAATTTAATTGAAAGCTACAATGCTAAACCAAACTAAACACATGCATAGATATGTGGAAGAGTTTTCTAAGCATTGTAAAGCTTTTAAAAACTCTCATTATTTAATGTAGATTTTAACACCTTCATTGGAGATGTTCTTGCCAAATCTAACTGCTTCAGATCTGCCCAGGTTTCTAGCACATGGGACTCTCCCAGTTCATTCCAACTTCTACTGGTATGGGAGATTTCCCCACTAACAACCTGATTTTACTCAGAACACTTCTTGGATGTTTCTTCACTTTGATGGACTATATTCTTTTCCTGCACAAGGGTCTAATATCCCAACTTTTAGAGACGCCTTTCCAAGATTGTGCCTAGAATATCGGAGTATACTTTAATAGTGTGGTATAACTCAGAGAGCTATTTTCACTGTAAGTGGCATTAGCAAGCGCTGCACTGCAGCCTTCATAGAATCATAAAATCACAGAATGGTTTGGGTTGGAAAGGACCTTAAAGATCATCCTGTCCAACCCCCCTGCTGTGGGCAGGGACACCTCCACTAGACCGGGTTGCTCAAAGTCTCATTCAACCTGGCCTTCCAGGGTCAAGCATCTACAACTTCTCTGGGCAACCTGTTCCAGTGCCTAACTACCCTCATAATGAACAATTTCTTCCTTATATCTAATCTAAATCTACTCTCTTTCAGTTTAAAACCTTTATCCATTATCCTATCACTACATTTCCTGATAAAAAGTTCCTCCCCATGTTTCCCATAGACCCCCTTTAAGTTGATGCATTGAAGCTGGGTGATTTTTTTTTTAATCTTGTTTTAATGGAATAGATTTTGAATTAGCACAAATTTATTTCTATTTATGGCATTTACATGCTGTTGCACATAATTATTTTTTTATTTATTTCTGTCATATCCCCAAAGGTTTCCATTGGTATTGTGTGTTGCCCATAGCAGATAATGTAAACAAGTTCATAGACTGTCTTCAGTTCTATGTTTTTGTAGCTATGAATTGGTCACGAAGGAGTAGGTAGAGTGCTACATGAAACCAACGAGCTTTTTTCCCCTGAGACAATAAGAATCACTTTGCATACATACCCACCTACCGTGCTAATGGAGTTTGTTATTTTGAAATCAGTTTCTTAAAACCACATAGCCAGACTGACTGCACTTTCCACTCCTCAGTACATTTCCCCTACCAGAGGCACATATCATTCAGAGATTGCTAAGAATTCAGTAACAAAAACAAGCAATGTTGTTTTTCTAGTGTATTTTCTATCCAACATAATCAACTATGTTCTTTTTTATTAACTGAAAAATTGGAGAGTTAACATTTGATAGAAAAGGTTCAGATAGAGTATTTCATTTTGAATCCTATTTCATACAGAAAAGATTATTTCCAAATGTCGTCAAACTGCTTGGCTATTAAATGTTTGGCAGCCCTGTTCTGTGCATAAGAGCAATACAGAACTTTAAAGTACACAGGCTTTTACTAAAGCAGTTGTTCTCAGTTATACTATTCACATATTTGCATATCTGAAAGGCAGCTAATCACCTGCAATCTGAATATGGTAAAGGCTTTTAAAATTACTTTGTCACTAGCTAGCTAACATGCATTATAATGTCATTATCCTATTTCAATAAATTTACAAGTATTTATTGAGTATGCATTTTTTTAGCATCATGAAATTGCTTTAGTGTGCTTCAGGAAGGTTAAAATTCAAACATCCAGCTTTTTACTAGCTGCAATACAAGATGTCTTCATGAAAAACACATCTCTCTCTCTTCCAGACAAAAAGCAGTAAATCATTCTCTCTTCCCTGGTAAAAGGAATTTAGGTTAGTTTCATTGGCTAAATAGCAAAAATCACTGTATTAAGGATACAGTATAATGTCAGAACATTCTCAGCATTACATGGTTAGTCTTCCTATAAAATAGAATAAAATTTTGTTGAAGTATCTGTACCAATTAGGAGCCCAAACTGCCATGAAAAACAGTGAGTTTATGGTTTAGCAATTAATTTTTGAGTATTCTAACCTTTGTCTGTTTCTGGAAGCTTTAATTTATTAAAAACCGATTCCTTACAATCTTCAGACTGCTACTGAGGATTTTAGTGAGTTATAATGGCACAAAAGCAGATTTGGGATAAAACCAAGAAAACTTCTGTTTCTTGAAGAGTATAAAAAGAGTGTATGTCTTAAACATAATGTGATGTGCTTTGCAGAAATCCTGCATATATTGTTTTCCTTCACATTAGAGTGCAGAGCCGGGGTGGAGAGCTATCTGTTACCTTCACCTACTGTATTTGTTCTACCAATTTGAATTGGTAATAATTTATTTAAATAAAGCATTTTAAAATAATTAAAATACCCAAGAGATTAAATAACTTTCCCATGACCTTTGGGCTCCTCTTCGCATTTTCAAGAAGATGTATTTTATTAAAATCTGCCAGTGTAAATTTTAGGAGGATTTACACCTTGGGATTTTCCCCATCTGTTTTTTAAAGTGCATCAACAGCCAACACCAGGAAAACAGCTTTACAAATTATTACCTCCAGACTCTGAGAAACTTGTCTGGGAAACTCACACATCCTGTACGGACATCACTGTGCTCACTGCACCATTCCAGGATGTAATTTAAATTCTCTACATTTTTGTAGGCTACAGTTTTCAAATACATTGTTTTGCCACCTGCATAACCCTGTAAAAAACCCTGGGTTTTTGAAACAAGAAACCCGAATGTAGCCTGGATTAGGAGTGAGTACAATAGAAGACCCTTAGCTCCTGCTGCTGTGCCAGTGAGGAGATGTGTGCTATTCCCCTTAACCTGCTGCTACCAACAGGGAGCTGAGAGGGCAAACGCTACCCTTGGATGCCTGTGTTACCAGGCTGCTTGCTCATTTCCTTGATCTTTCTTCATCTTCTTTTGTATTCAGAGAAGAAAGGGTGTCCTGACACGGCATAGCTTGAGAGGAATTCTTTTGATGCTGTGACAAAATATTCTTTCATGCCTAGAAGCTTAACTTGGCTGCCACTAGTTACTATTCTCTGTTTTGAAGGGGTTTGGACTTGTAGTTTGATATCATCAAAACTTCCTTGTCAAGATTTTTGAATAAAAGTTCAGTTTAAAG
This sequence comes from Mesitornis unicolor, assembly GCF_000695765.1. Taxonomy (NCBI): domain Eukaryota; kingdom Metazoa; phylum Chordata; class Aves; order Mesitornithiformes; family Mesitornithidae; genus Mesitornis; species Mesitornis unicolor. The sequence continues at coordinate 84,801 of NW_010206323.1, read as the reverse complement.
CCTGTTATCAAATACCTCACTGTCAGGAATCACATGGACACATTGCTGAGCCCCTTGGCACATATGGAAGATCCAAGCTTGTTAGGACACCAAAGTTTGTCAAGCAAAGTAACCAAGTCAGTCACTGCGCATCCAACATTTATTGTACACTGGTAATCTGGGGTTTCTAAGACTGAAAGGACAAAGAAAAGAAATCCAAAATATCTTGTGTAATCAAAGAATTATAGAATTATAAAATGCATTGGGTTGAAAGGGACCTTTAAAGGTCTTTAAAGTCCACCTGCCCTGCAGTAAGCAAGAACTTCTTTAACTAGATCAGATTGTTCAGACCCCCATCAAGGTTGACCTTGAATGTCTCCAGGGATGGATCCTCGACTGTCTCACTGGGCAACCTGCTCCAGACTTTCACCACCCTCGTGGTAAAAAACTTCTTCCAAATGTCTAATCTAAATCTACCCTGCCCCTCGCCCTGTCACTACATACTTTAACAGTCTCTTCTCAGCTTTCTTGTAGGCCCCCTTCAGGTGCTGTAAGGCTGCTATAAGGCCTTCCTGGAGTTTTCTTTTCTCCAGGCTGAACAACCCCAACTCTCCCAGCCTGGCTTCATAGGACAGAGGAGGATAAGGCATTCCTCTAGAACATGAGTCAGGTCAAACAGAGGGTTCTTAACTCTCCCTATTGACTGTGCAGAGACTTCAGAGCAAATAAGGTCCTAACTCAGGAACCCTGCTCTTTGTTCAAGGTCAGGTGAGATGAATCTATACCTGCCTGTGAGTGTTTTGCTATTAACTCAAACAGCAGAAGCCAAGATGTAGCAATATGTAAAATTTTTGTGTCTCTGCTTTCTGTACACAGAAATCTAAATTAAGCACTAACTAGTTTATTTACTAATATAATTATTTACTCTGTGTGAGTATTTGTAGACTAGTGAGTGTTGGGTATGTATAATTCCACATACACAGGAAGAGAGGTTAGACTGAAGAGGAGACTCATAGCAGTGCACCTGTACCTTTACAGTCCTTTATGTATTAGATCCAAGTTTTGTACTTTGTTAAAGAGTGATCAGTCTCTGGAGGGTAACGTAAAATATGTAATGCAAGCCTGAAAACTGCGCCCTTTAGAGAGTTGTAGTGACTGATACAAATCTATTTCTGAGATGATTTAGCAAAAATCTGGGCACTTCTGTGTCTGCATAAGGGTTTGTTTGTATGTGGCCTATGTATACCATAGACCTGTTTTTGAAGTGTGGTTGTGGAAGGGGAAGATACTTCCAGGACTCCTGTCTGGATTCATCTCATATACTGACATATCTTATTTGATACTCCACCAGAGATATCTGAGTTAGGGATTCCTTGGTCATCTCGGACTCCCTCTCAATCCAGTGCTTCATTTTGTTTTATTTTAGCTTAGTAGTTATTTTGCAATAGTACCTATGAGCCAGGTAAGTGATGGTCTCAATGCAAAATCAGTGTAGTAGTTCAGCTACAGAACAATTGTGCCTTTACTCTAATACCTGTGGCAATTTCTTATTGGGAAAAGATGAGGGTTCCTCTAAGACGTCAATGAAATACTTTATGCCAGGAAAATGCTGCTTTTATTTCTTTTCTTCCTCTTCAGAAACCTATTCAGACCCAGCCTAAAAAAATTAAACATCATACAGTAGGAATGGATCAGTGAAATGAGATGTGGACTGATGTTGCTATAAGCAGTTTAGTACAGGTGCTAGGCACAAGGGGGGTTTTTATGGGGCATGACACTGTGGTATTTTTTTCAAGAGACAGAGAGATGATTGCTCTGTATAATCTAGTTTTTCAATAGTCTTGAGAAAAACAGTGCTGCAGGGTTGCTTTTCTTTGCTGCTTCTATCCACATATAGCAAACTGTTTGAATTCCTTGTAGCTGATATTTAAGGAGGCTGCATGCAGTCAGGATGGTCACTGGTTGGAGCATAAGGAGCATACTAGAGTTCTTTTTTCCCACTTTACACCAGGAAACTGCAACAAAGAAATTATTTCATTTTGGTAAATCATGGTCCAAAGGCCACAACCCATGTTTGAGTTCAGCCACAGGCTTAGACTTCCAGACGTCAAATCGGGTTGACAGGGGGATTCATCTCACCTCGTTTCAGATATCTGAAGTTAAAGGTCTCGCTTATGCTACTCACCTAGGCTTCCTCTGTGGCCAAGAAAATAGAGACACTTGTGGTAGGATGTTCGTGCCTGGAGATATGATATAAAATACTCACTGATTTCTGCCTCTCCTCAGAGTTTAGAAAAACATGTTAGCTATTGCAACTCTTCATTAGATGACAAGGTGATCTGAGTCCCACCAGAAACTGTGCCTCAGTTACCCATTCGCACAACAGGATGAATATTTGTTTGCCTCTCAAGGATACTCTGTAATTTAAGAGAACTTTGAGACAAAGACTCCATAATTCTTAGATTGAAATCTAGGGTAATGATCTTTTGTTATGAAAAGCCAATTCCAAATTAGGAAGAAATCTTCCAGTATGGTTATGAATTATCTGTGAGTCTCTAAACCTGTATCACAGGTCTTTTTCGTTCAAGTTTCATGTCGAGTAGCCTTTTAATTTTTACTTTATGTAAAGGTTTTGTATTGCCTAATATGCAATGCTGAAATTACTACTGACTTCTAAAAGATTCTTTTCACTAGTACTTACTGGTAAAACATGAGTTAAAAGCTGAAAGCTGTTTTTTAATAACGCAGTAGCTTTCAAGACACGTTCTGTGCCCAGTAAAAGTAGAGACCAAGAAGTCTGTCAGATTCTTAATCCAATCAAGCATTTTTTCTTTTAAGTTTTCCAGCCTTACATATGCACACACATGCATATGCTTCCATCTATAATTTTCTAGCTGTATAGCTATATAAAAGGTTGTGAATATATATACACTTCATTAATGTTAAATTTGTAAATTTATGTAAACATTTATAATAAGAGAGCTATCAGACTGGGGATCTATTAGACCACGAGCTGTTCAAAATGTACAGTAAGTAATATGGGTGATTGACTGCCATAGCAATTATATCACAGTAGGAAAAATTTATGTAGGTAAGTTCATCTTAATGTAGTATTTTCCTGTTTTGCAGATGATATTACTCCTTATTTTACTTACTTCCTACATATTACACTTCTGCAGTAGGCATCAAACATACCCCCCAAAAAATTGTAACTGAAAAATTACCCAGCTTTTCCCCAATTGATATCTGAGCATGAGGACATAAATCATAAATCACAAAGTTGCATCCATTAAATGTACTGGCTTAGATTACATCCTGGCAAAGTCTGGAGTGTAAGAGCCAAAGCTTGCTGTGGAGCCCACGCTCTACCCTGTTTGGCCTCTCATTATTTGCTTCAGGTCCTGAGGAATACATACCTGGGGATTATCAGCAAAGGTGCCTCCCCAGCCCCCCTGGCAGTACTGTTTGTGTTCATTTTTCAAGGCTTAAACTGAGTTCATTAAGATTGATGGGAGCTCCATAATCCTGTAGCTCTTAAGTAATAAAGAATTCCTTGTGCTGGGATATGAAAAATCTCAAGAGTGCTCGTCCCTCCACTGAGCCATATCTTAAATGTCCGTTTTCTATGGTTGACTTCACATAACAAGAACTTAAAAGGTACCTTGGATGAAGACTGTTGAAATGAGTTAGTGGAATTAAGTAGCAACTCAGTAAATGTAACAAAACTTTAAAAGGTACACAAGCAAACTTTATATCAGTCATTGGATGCTCTGGAGTGCTCTAAATGTTCCTCTGTTACAAAGTAGTTAGTATGTTATGACTAATGTGCTCTGTTGGAAATTGCAGGTTTATGCAACTCAGCCGACAGCTGGATGATTGTTCCCAATATCAAACAAAACCACTACACAGTGCACGGGTTACAGAGTGGCACTAAGTACATCTTCATTGTTAAGGCCATTAATCAGGCGGGCAGCAGGAGCAGTGAGCCCGGCAAGCTCAAGACAAACAGTGAGTAACGTGAGAACCAGCACACATTCTTCTCCTTCCTTTTTAGGTTTGTTCTTTGGACGATACAAGAGTGCAGAGCAGTATAACTTATTTAGAGTGTTTCCCACAATGAAAGCCACTTATTTAACTCAATTCAAGATTGCCAGTCTTCAGCAGTGCAGAAATTTTTTTTTTTTTTTTGAGAGATGCATCTGTAGTTTGGTCACTGGAAACATCATTTAGGAACAGAGTCATCACATGTGAAATGATTGAAAATACTCTTTTGTGGTTTCATTTTAATGTCCTCTCTATTCTTTTTCCTCTACAAAGCAAAAACTTTTCTTATGTTTGCAATAAAACATTTTATTTTTGTATAGTGTTCATAGGATAATTTGTAGTTTAATTTTAACCTCCAAAACAATCTCTTTCTTACAATGCTGGAAAACTCCTTAGCTCCATCCCCCTCAGTTTTTTATGGAGTTCAATAAGGTGGTAGAGTAGTCAGAGATCCCACTTCAAAAAAACAATGGTTACACAAATTATTAGCAGATGTAGTATAGCATTTCTAAGACTGCTTTTCAGCCTTTTCTTCTTGTGTCCCAGCCAATGCCTCAGTCTTGTAGTTATCACGAGCATCTCTGAGTGCTGGAAAGGGAACACTGGGATTTGTGCATTCTCTGAAACCTGCTTATTGTAGGGGAGGGTGCTCGAAGACACTGAATGTTGCAAGAGGGGGGCTGCAGGCAATGGCATGTACACGTTTCTCATTTTCCCCTTTTTGAAATGAACCTGGCTTGCATTTCTGTGTAAAAGCTGCTCATACAAACCCAACGTCTGCTACCAAGAATCTGCTTATTGTTAAACTTGGTAACCTACAAGCAAATGCATAACCAGAGGACCCATTTGGAAATTACAATCTTTCATTCTTTTGTCTCTTTGTGACCCAGTATGGCTCAAAAGCAATCTCTCAGGTGACTGTGAGAAATTATGTGACCAGATACGCTTCAGTACGGAGGAAGACATCCTTCAGATACTGCTTCAGAAACACAAAGGCTAATAACCAGTTAGAGAGGCAGGCCACAGGTGTTTTACTGCTACCAGGCAGTAAGAAAAAGTAGATAATATGTACCCCAAGTACTTTCCAATTGGTTCATTTTATACTTGTTAATAATATACAACTAAATACACATTATGAAATAGATGATAACTCTAAAGCTAAAAGTACTCCTTATCTAATTCCTGACCCATCTCTAATAATGTTAATTGAGAATTAGTATTGCCTCAATCATCTGCCATTTTAAACATCTGCATTTTCAGATTGCCTAGAGATCTAAGCCAACACATATTGACTGTCACTGTTCAGATGAACTTAATTTCTTCTTATTCTCACATATTAATGCTTTCTGGTTAACTGCATGAGAAATGCTTAACTGTTCCTTCATAAACTCTGAATAATTTACATCTTATTTGAAGTACACATGTCAGTGCCTGAGACAGACCTCGTAAGAGCACTGATTTCTGTTTCTGTGCATGTCATCAAATCTTCTGTTTACATTTTATTTTTCCCTTGATATGAAAGACAGTCAGAAGGGAAAAGGGCTTTGCTGGACCACTCATGAAGTCATAGTTTCCAAGTTGTCTCCTGGTGGAGGCAAATGATCATTCTGCTTTTTGACACAATGAGCAAGCCTGTCAAAACTGTGGCAGGCTTTATATATCTACAGGGTTCAGTTTACCAAAAAGCTTCCTGTTATTGTCTACAAACCTTGTGCTACAGCTGAAGATGCTTGCCAAAAGCAACAGCCTCAGTAATGTTTTTACACCATATTATTTGGACCAAGTTACAGTTCACTTCCTTCTTTCTAATGCACAGTATCCAGCACCACATAGGCATCCTTCCAAAGTGATCCTGAATTGTTGACTCTGTTTGTTATAAATAAAGCTATAAGTGAATGAACAGACAAGGCTAGTGCCTTCTCTTATCTTCAAACTCATTTTGCGGGATTTAAAATCATACTTTTTGTAGTAACGATGAAGATGTTATTATGGAGCTTTATCCCTAGAGAATTGACAGAATGCAACTCACTCTAAATCTAATATGCTGTGAAAAAAGCAACCCTTTATTACCATGTATATTGGTTTCAATTACATGCAAGAATTAGAGTATTCAGGGTTACTTCTAGGTCAGAGATAATGGGCGTGATGATTATGCAGGGCTCTTTTCAGGGATTATTGACACGAGGAAGTTAGTGCACAATGAGATTGACAGTAAACTGACAATGCAAACTAGCTATTGCAAGGAGCAGAATCGTTAGTGTATCTCAAGAACACTTCAGAGGAAATTAATATGGCTATGTAATCTTGTGGGCTTCTTCAAGGCTCTCTAATCCACTCTCTTTTCAAAAATCAAAGCCAAGCCATTCTTCTGCCTTTTTTGTCTCTTCCTCTCTAGGTCAGCCATTTAAACTGGACCCCAAGTCTGCTCATAGAAAATTGAAAGTGTCTCATGATAACTTGACAGTGGAACGTGATGAAACATCCTCCAAGAAGAGCCACACACCGGAGCGATTCACAAGCCAAGGGAGCTATGGAGTAGCTGGCAATGTGTTCATTGACAGTGGGCGGCACTACTGGGAAGTGGTTATAAGTGGGAGTACGTGGTACGTAAATAAAAATGTATGTGGAAAGAATCACCAGTTCACACCAAACATTCATGCAGGTCCCAGCACAGTTTCACTGGCAGAGACCAGTGGCAGAGGCAGGGGGAATTGTAAAAGAGCTGCACAAACATATGCTTTCACATTGTTTGTCAGACTGTTTTCCCAGTCTCCAGCACTTTTGGACTCTGGAACTAAGTCTGCCAGACAGAGCATCTTTATATTTAGTGGCCCTCACAGCACTTTCCCTCTGTGATTCAGGATGGGGTTTTTCTGAACCCACATACAATGCATTTTATTATTGTAGTAAATTAAAGAGGTCAGAAAGTTTCACCTTGTTTATACAGCAGAGAGAACATCATAAGTGGGATCATTTCTTATTAAGCAAGAAAGATGCTAACATCTTTCAGTAAGGAAAAAATCCAACAACAGAGTATGGGGACAATTTGATGATCCTGTTTCACAGAGAGAAAAGTCAGATTGACTCCTAGGGACAGGGCAGGAAGCAGTAGTGCTGTAGGTCTGTGGCCCAGAGTATGAAGCAAGGGGCAGGAAATAGAGAAGTGCATTCCTCCACTTCTGAATGATCCCCTGTGTCATAGAGGGGTGGATTTCAGGGGCCCTTTAGTCAGTGGAAGAGATGTCATCCTTTGGGATTCAAAGGCAACAATCATAATGGAAGTTAATGGAGTGGAAAAATCAGTGAGGTCTTCAAGGTATGCCCACTCTCTCAAACAAGAAAAATACTGTTTGCCTGTGCCAACATTAGGGAATGGAAATAGAGCAACTTATGGCACATTAGTCTCTGTTGGTTGAAAGCCCAACAAGTACTGCAGTGTCTCTAGAACGTGAGGAACTTTTTACATTTCTGTTATATATGAGAAATTGGGTATTTACCCTTGGTATCCATTAATGAGAACATTTTTGCAATCCTTTTACCCTGCACATCTTGCCATAAATTATGATTTGCAGAGCAAATGTCTTCACCTACAATTGCTTCACTTGGCCCAAAACCCAGTCTCAAAAATGCTCATTTGAACTTAAAAACCACACCAACATCTGGCAAAACATATTTGGGAATGGCAAAAAGGGGTTTTTTAATGTCTCCTTTGATGTTTACTCTTGCATTCCTTCTTCTGGGCCATATATTAAAGGAGCAAGAAGAGATCAGATTAGCTGACAGATAGCAATGTATTTTAAAATCAATTAATTCCTCTGCATTCATCTGCTTGTAAGTGGAAATTTGATTTAAACTCGTAGTTGCTGACTATTCAGCAATTTTCCTTTTGAATACAATAGACAAGTGCTCCAAAAAAATTACCATAGCAGCCAAACTATAAACAATGTGAGGGACAATAAAGTTTCCCTGACCTCTCAAACCCAAAAGAAAGATGGGGAAAAACATTAATTAAGCCTGTGCAGATATTGCAGTGAAATGTCACTTAATTGGAACTTAACTAGCAGAAGTAAGAGACTGGGGCATTCCAGTGAGTCCTCTGGGCTAACATTTGACTTCACTGAGAGACAAACACGTCAGGAAGCATTTGTTTCCTTGAGTTTTTTGTTTTGCAGGTATGCCATTGGTATTTCTTACAAGTCAGCCCCAAAGCATGAGTGGATTGGGAAGAACTCTGCCTCCTGGGTGCTTTGCCGCTGCAATAACACGTGGGTGGTGCGGCACAACAGCAAAGAAATCCCCATTGAGCCTGCGCCTCACCTCCGGCGGGTCGGGATCTTGCTGGACTATGACAACGGTTCCCTTGCTTTTTATGATGCTTTGAACTCCCTACACCTTTACACTTTTGACATTACATTTGGGCAGCCGGTGTGCCCCACGTTCACTGTGTGGAACAAGTGTTTGACCATTATAACTGGCTTGCCTATCCCTGACCATCTAGACTCTTCTGAGCAGCTCGCATGACTGCTAAAAGTCAAAAGGTAGGACAATGTGTCTTCCCAGGTTGGCCAGGCAGCTGCCCACAGGAGCTTGCCCAGAGCTGGTGGACCACACGACATCCTGGCCAACACTGCCAAATCTGGCCTGAACTGGAAAGGGGAGAATTTCTCCTTACTGTGTACTTTGTATGGAAGGACAAGAAGTGGCTTTAATAATGTCTTTGGACTTTCTTTTGCAGTTGTTTTTGGTTGGTTGGTTTTGTATTTAGTCTCTTACAGGAAGATTTATAAATTATTTATAAAAAAAAAAAAAAGAGAGAGAAAGAAGTAAGGGAAAGCCTGTTTTGGACACCTAGAAAATTACTTATTTGTTTTGCACATTGATGCTCCTATTAATTATAGTTTCATCAGCCCTTTACATAATTTTATTTTACAGTGGATAAAATCAGGAAATTGGAAGGATGAAAACTGCACGGTGGACAAGTCAGTATACTGCAGGTTTTATTCGTGCCAATATTAATCTTCTCATTACCAGTCTTACTGAGTGCAAGATCTCCTAATTTCTACTTTGCACATGGGAGTGTGCAGACCAAAAAGAACAAAAATAAACAAATAAGGAACTGGAGCTAACCAACATGGCAAAAGAAGAAATTTTCATTTACTTCTGTTCAGTGCTCTCTCTGTTCATAAAAATCATGCTGAATATCTCCTAGAAATGTGAGTGGATAAATCATCTGGTGATTTACTTAATTGATAGCAACATTCCATCAGCCCATGCTTCACCTTCATCTTTGGGAAACATTGTGGAGTCACGGAGGATGTGAAAGACTGATACCATCTCTGAAAATCAGCAGCACTGGAGGAGAGCAGCCAATGCAAGGTCTGACTGTAGACTAATTTGATAAAGCATGGCGTCATTAAAGGACTGATTGTAATAGAAGATGTCACGGTTCTGATAGTAGACATGTGAATGCTTATTGCTGATTTTACAAGGTTCAAAATACCAAGCCCAGCCAACAACTCGGAAGTGAGACATGCGCCACTTTGCCATTCATTTTAAATTAAATACAAATGTTTCATTGTCGTACGCTATGCAGTCTCTATAACAAAGCAAGGAAATCTGTTTTACATGTGCTGTATGGAGAAACACTACAGCTGGAATTTGCTCATAGTTATCATTGTCCTGGGTTGTTTGGGAAAGCACAGTTCTCTCTGTCAACAAGGAGCACATAACAGGTTTTCAGCAGCAGTAGGAATCTGCGTGGGTAGGCCCTCCATTCATCCTGGTGTTGGTGGCTGAACTTCAGTGAAGGCAGTAGAGGTTGTACCTACTTTATCTCAACGCTGAATCAGGTGCATTTTTTTTTCTCTTTCTCTTCTACAGAATAGAAGACCTTTGTAATTACTACAATGCTTATATATAGATGATCATTTGGGGAGATGCCTAAGGCATACGGCAACTTTAAAAGAATGGTTTTCCTGAAGTATTTTGTTGTTACTATGCAAGTGGTGAAAATCTGCCTGCGTAAAAGAGGATAAATTTAATATCAGCTTTAAAAGAAGATTTGCTCAGTAATTTTTAACCATGCTTTAGGTGTCGTTCGAAAAGGATGCCTTAATGCACTTTGCCCACTAACGGGTCCAAAGTAAAACAGTCCCAAGCTCAGCTTCAGATTTTTTAAAATACTGATTCCCCAGGTATCAAGCTGTACTACAGTTTGCCTTGTAATGATGTGGAAAACTTACGAGCAAGACGAGAAATACCTGCATGCCTGTTGTTTTTTTCTTTTTTTTTAATAGAAAATAAATGCCTATCCATGATCCTTTGATTTCCCTTTATATGTCCTGCTAACTGCTGAATTAAATGGACAAAAGTCTGGTAGTACATTGCTGGTATTGTGGGTTTCAGCTGGGGCAGCAAACCATGATTCATAGGTAGGAGCCACTGATCTTTCCAGAGTTGATATAAATAAGGGAAAATGTGTACATGTAGTGAACTGCAGTGTTTATCATAGTGTCTTTAATAATAAAGAGATGTATACTCTCAAAAAGTAAATAAATCCCCAAACATTAAATTTTATAATTGAGTGCAATGTTACCAATACAGTCTGATGATCTGGTCTGGGATGTTTAGAAAGTGGCTGAGATGGCATGAAAATTATTATAATGAGTTTACAGGAGATGATTGATCCAAAGCGGTGATAAAAAGATGCAGGAGGAAAGAAGTTTTAATTGGGATTATTGCCAAGTTTCTGCCTAAAATGAAAGGGTATATTTCCAAAGTACATGTAGCAAGGCTGTGTATCTTCTCTTTTGTCAGAAATATTAAATCTAGAAGCTGATTTCAGTAGTGGATAAACTGAAAACACTGTTCAGTGTTTGGGCATATGACGTTGGCAGAGATTGAGCTGAATGGAATACCATGAATTTGGAAACATCCCCAATGATCTTCCATATCTTCACTCTGAAGTTAGACCACGAGTCTAAAGACAGATCATGAGTTTGGCCAATGGAAAAAGAATGGTCTGTTATCTACAGGCCTTGCTGTATAATTTTTATTTTAACACAGAATATTTAATTTGGAGCTAAGCCACATTTCTCCAGTGGACTATTAATTCAGTCAGTACTCTTTGTGCATATATGTTTATGTATATATGTATACTTATGTATGGGTATACACACACCAGTGTATGCACAAATAATTTGTAATTTGTGTATATGCATATATACATATATACACACACAGACTGACAGTAATTAGGTGTTCTTTTTTTGCTTGTTTCTTGAGCAATTTCATACTCTGTATTACTATGAGGAAACAAGTTTGCTATGAATGGTATTCTTATGGACATTTTTTAATGAACAAAATCTGTTTATTTTACAATACTTGACTCAATGCCTGATTAATCAATAAAAACATCCATTTGAAAATGTAGCTTCTGTGGTCTGTGGCATTTTGCATGGTCCATAGTAATCAATTAAAATTTGGGGAAACAGAAATCCTCATGTAAAAATAAAACATGGTACTTTAACGTAGTGTGCAGTCTTAGATGAGGGGTTCACCCTGATTTTTGAAAGTTTTGTGACTAGGAATGAGGTAGCATTGAATAATGCCATTTTTAACAAAGGCAGATTTTTGAGCAATAGTCTGCTGAGTTGCAAGCAATGAATGTAGTAGAAAAAGCCTGTGTTGGTATAATGATTGTTTCAAAGGTATATTTACAGCTCAAGTTGTGATTCGGCAAAGTTAGAGTAAACTGTAGCACAACCACTTTAGAAGACAGTAACATTGGCTCAGAGTAGTCTATGTTCTTGTCTAGCTTGAGGTAGTGGAATGGTGGGGGACTTCTTTCTCTCTGAGGCCAGATAAGATTTTCCATGTGTTAGGCTCTCATGTGCTAATGCACGTGTAATTGGGAAAAAATAATTCAGAAATGGGCTGTTTGTCATAAATTACGTAGCAGACTGTCTTCAGCCCACTGTAGTTTCCCACTGTTGGCTTTTTGAGAGCAGTAAGAGAGCTGAAGTTGCTGCATTTTCTGCCCTGAGTTTATTCTTTGTTTTGAGTATCCCATTTCTCAACTGCTCAGCAAATAGAGCCCTACCGAGCAGTGGGTCCTAAAGACAGGAAACATAAAAATCCTCCAGATGTAGATACACTGCGAAAAGCTGGAAATCTGCAAGTACAGGTGAAACCACATACACGTCCTTCACTATATTAACAATAATAGATCGCTAAAGAACAGTGTGCATTATCTGTTTTAATCCTGTGACTTAATTGCAAAGACTGTATTTTTTCATGTTAGAAAATGCAACAGGACACTACTGGCAGCACAAATTCAAATGTCAGCTATTTAACCATTTAATTTTGGGATGGCCAGTATTTCTACCACTATGAAGACCTATTGGCTGTGGGAGTTTTCATTAAACAATTAATTGTCATCGAACACAGTATAAGCATTTCTTTCTTAATTGTTCTGATAAAGTAGATGCCAAGTAGTTCCCAGATTCTGCTCCTAGTTACAACAGCACAAATTCCAGATAAGCCCATGCACCAAAACAAAGTGGCTCTTATCTATGTCACCAAAACTGAGGCTATTTGTTTTAGTTGGAAGCATAGTCTTCATTTCTGGTTTAGGAGTGAAGCGTTGGGCTCACACAGAAAGTACACACTGGACTATCTCAGTAACTGGCCAGGGGACTAAAGGGGCAGCTTTTGGAAGCCAGTGGTGAATAAAAAAAGGGTACAGGTTGCTTATGTAGGGATGTACAGGCAATTTCCTTGTTACACGATCTCTAATATCTTTTCACATACTGATCTTTCTAGTAGTGGAAGTGTGTATTCAAATATAGAAATGTAAAATTTTCCTGTGTTATTGGGTTGGTTGTCCATTTAGAAATTAGCTCAGTGTTCTGAACTTCAGCCTTAATTTTTTGTCTTCTCCATATGGAGGAAAGTCCTGGTCACTCCCAAGTGCTGATGTTGGGTGATCTGGATTACAATGAGCTGTTTGTTTTTATTGCGCTTTCTGAAGTGAAAGAAACTCTCTTTACATTTTAGCCTTTGATTTAGCACTTGATTTTCATAGAAAAAAATAAGATATGAAAGAGCAATGATGTTAACAATGCTTCATTTTGAATGACACTCTTGGTTTAGACTGTGAGGCTTAAGGCATCCGTGTACATAAATCTCTGTGCCAGGATAGACTGATTTGTCATTCATGTGGGATTTCAGTAGTACGGATGCAAGTGTTTTATTCTGTGGTAGGCTTTTGCATTAATTCCACTCTTGGAGTAGAATATTTTGTTTCTTTAATTTTTTTAATTGGTTTTCTGATTCAAGTGCAGACCATGTTAGTAAGATTGTAAGTAAAATAATCGTCCATCATGTTACCTATTTTAGCAAACCCTACCATGCCACATAGCTCTGGCAGGTCACTGAAGACATCAGCTGCAACCATAACCTTTGCAACATCATCTCCAATGTGTGGAATGATGCTTAAGCCATAGACCAAGTATATAGCTTTTGCAGGTGGGATTCATCCTGCTCTGAGGAAGGAACTCGAGCACAAGTGGTGATGATATAGGAAAAACATGGGCTTGAATACCATCAGCATTGAGGCGGTTTGTGTTTAGAAGCATGAAAATATATTAGGAAGGCATGAAGTCGTATTCTACAATGTGATCAACAGTGGCATTATCACTGCTGCCTGAGAGAGGGACAGAGGTAGCAAAAAGAGGAGTTCTGGAGCAGTGCTGAGAGAGATCAGAGTGACAGGACAGCTTGAAGCCTGCCACTGCTACCTGCCCTGGCGCTGTGCTGCAGCCCTGCAAAGCAAGTTTGCACCTTTTCTTCCTTTTGTTACTGCTCAGCCCCAATCCACATTCCTAAATGACAGAAGAAAAATATATTGCAACTATATGTTTGAAATCCTAATTTAAATAAAAGCATCAGGCCGGGTACGGCAGCCGCAGGCCTTGATTCTCCTTTTTTCACCCAGATTTTTACATCTATTGACTTCAAAGAAACAGTCCTGATTTACATAGAGGTAGGTACAAGCCCATGAATCTTCAGTTTCCAAAGGGTCAAACTCAAGTGAAGAAGGAGCTCCTGTGCAAACAGCTCAGCATTCCTCTTAAATCATGTCTTTGGAGAAAGCACATTAGCTGCTGGCAGAACTGCAGTTTCTCATGAGCTGTTTCCCAGGGCCAGCACAGGTGTGTTTTAAAATGTTCAGTTCTTTTAAAATGTATGGTTCAATAACATTCTTCTTGGGATAATTGTTCAGGCAATGCTTTGCTGTTTCCTCCATGCAGGGTGGGAACAATTCTTTTAGCAGGTGCTGTGTTACTTTTATAAAAATCATGAAAACGGCAGACAGATAAGTTACCATATAATGCGGCAACATAAGACTATTGTTCTTGGACTTACATTATAAAATGGATAATAGCTAAAGAAGTTTAGAAGCCTACTTTCTTTAACTGTTTCTCCTAATTTATATAATGATTTGAATGTATGGAGATGTTTCCTTTTAAGGAATATCACCTCATTTCTCTCAATACACACAGACACATAGTAATTAGGAGTATTCCTGAAAATTCATGAATTCATAGAACAGCTTATAATCAAGCCTTTGAAAGACAGAAAAAGAAGGCTTTGTGTTTTGCATAACGATAGTCATTGAAAAAAGCTATAGCTGTTTACATCACTGAAACATTTAAAAAATGTCAGTCAACTGCCATACAAGAGGACAGGAAAGTTTTCATGTGCAATTTTTATTTTATATGAAAACAAACTCTTCCACTTGAAAATATTTCTCAGTTAGTCTTCCATTTCTTCACTTTTGTTTTCTGCTTTCAGTCCCATTTTTGGATTTTAAATATTAGAGTAAAGAGAAATGTGTGTTTTAAAAAGTTTTATTTTTTTTTTATTTCCTTGAAAATTACCTTTTTCAGGACGCTCAATACTAATGCAAAATGGCAGCTTGAAAGTCAAGAATATTTTTGTACTAGACGTTAAAGAAGGAATGTAAATAAGCCTGTCACTCTTTTACAATTACTGAATTATTTAGTTTTGTTATTCTGGGCTTGCTTTCTAATTAAAACAGTGTTACAAGACCTGATTAAGGAGCACAAGCAGAGGAATAGTAGATAATTTTAGAATAACCCTGGAACAAGTTACCTTCAATAGCAATATATCATTCAACTTCATTGTCAGCTCGTGTTTTTTTTTAATTTTTAAATATTGTGTGTCCTCACTAGCAATAGCTCCCAGCTTAGAAGTATGTGTCTCTTTCGGGAAGCATAGGGTCTAGTTCTTTATGGAACTGGGAGCAAATCCTCCCTACGGCTGATGTGAAGGGGGTGCTAGCACAGCGAGAACTTCTCCCACTGGCAGGGGGCAATCTTATCTATATTTCTGTTATCTTGTCTGTGCAATTAGTGGCGATGGCCAAACTGAGGATGAAATAGGTTCATTCAGATTTGTGGGTGTGGGAAGAGGTGGAAGGCCTCTCTAATGAATCACAACTAGTGAAATTAGCAAATGGAGATTTATTCCTTAATACAATCAGTAGCATAGCCTTTTAGTTTCTTCAGGTGACTGTGAGCTCTCTCTGAATTTGTCCATCAGTTTACATTCACATGCTCACTGAACATGCTAAAGTTGGAGTTAAAAATGTTTGGGTTTGGTTTTTTTTAACTATTACGTTTTTGTCAAACTACTTTGAAAACAAACATCACTGATACATGTCAGTAGCTTATGGCAGATGGTAGAGTTGAGGAACAACATTAGGCCTAGAAAATAAATACAGGTGCAAACTGAGTTCAGAACAGCATAATACTGCTCATAAACATAGTTTCCACCAATCCTAGTTAAAATTATTCATATAGGTCAAGAGAGAGAAACAACTGAATTCAACCTTGGCATGTGCATGAATAAAGGTCAATACAAAGGGGCTGAAACAATTGAAAAACAAGACTCTTTTCTGTAAAATTAAGAGTTGATGTTGTTTTAACATAATTTCAACTCTTCTAACAGGTGGATCATAGGATTCCTACATTGCATACATTTAGACAAACAGGAGCTATTGTTAAGAAAGTGCCCTGAGCTGTGTTGTAAATTCTTTCAAATCAGAGAGTCATAGAACCCGAAAATCACATGCAAGACTAATTGAGGGAATTATGATAAATTTTTGAATGCTATACACTAAAAGAACAACAGGAAAAATGTTATTTATTCACAATCAGTAATTCAAACAACTGTACACAAACCATTCTTTCTTATTAGAATCCTGATGCTGCCTTCCTGCATCCCTCCATGGAGAGGATGAAACAGGAATACTTCGTCTTTCAGAACATAAATATATGATGTCAATGCTCCATATTAGTGTTACTTAGAAATCTCTCAGGATGAATAAATTTAATAGGAACAAGTACAGATTTCTCAGCAGTGTTGGAGCCTGAATAAGCTATTATCCAGTTTCAAGGCGGAGTTACCATCAAGTTATGAATGCTTTCATGTATTTTTTACTGTGCAAGAAGAAACATATAGCATTAAAAAGTGACCCATTTTATGTAGATGTGGGAATAGACGTCATTCTGTCCAGTTACAAAGCTACTATTTGGTAGAGGAACAGGAAGATATTTTTATGGATTTGCTGCAAAGCACCTGCACTTGTGCTGCTTCTCATGCACACAGAATTGTTGTATCCTGACCTTTCTCATGGCAGGAACAGTGAGGCCACAAGCTGGCCCTTGCCTCTATGCCTTGTGTGCCAAGAGAATTATGTTACAAAGTTTTAAGCTGGCTCCTCTGAGTAAGGAACCTGATCCCACAGAAAGAAATGTTAAACTAGCTCCATTAGCAAGCTTCATGCATTTCTCCAGTAGCTTCCCCAGCTTCTGCTATAGCCAGGAAATGCAAGGGAAATCTGCTTCAGGACAGGGTGTGAAGAAGATGCATCTTCTAAAGGCATGTCCACAAGGCTCAAAAAGGAAATTTTAAGTGGCATTCATCCTCATAGGAAGATCTGCATTAGAAGGCTGGGATACATTTTTCCATGTTTCCATGAAGGCATGGAAAGCTGCCTCCTTATGCCTCAGGTTTGGTAGTGCTTGTGAGAAAGCAGGTCCCACAGTTGATTTTGAAGAGTGGACAATCATTGGCCCATGTTTTTCTCTTCACTATCCTAAAAGTTTGACAAATGGGAAGGAAAAAATGTCAGATTCCACTGCATGAAGGCTAATACCACTGACCTTCACTGTCAAAATAGAGAGGCACTGTCAATAAAGAGGCAACCAAACCTGAGTGTGCAAAATTGTTATTTGTTACAACTGAAATATCTGACATCTTTTTAATCAGGTACTATAACAATAGTAGAAACAAAGTGGAAAATTTATCATGACTGGAACTCTGATAATGAAAGATAGAAGTAGAAGTTGAAGACAGAGAGAAAATAACTGGCAAATGCACCTAGGAAGGTCAAACCAGAAAGTGTTGCTACCACAGTGCAGTGACTCTGGCAGAAGCTCGTCTGGAAGACTACACAATTGTGGTCTACTATAGTCAAGAAAAGTGATATTCAGTAACACCAGGTCATCGAAAGGATCATCAGAAGAGAAAGACAATGCAAAGCCTAGGTTAGAAGAGGAGATGTATATGTGGTTTATTTAGTCTAGCGATTGATGGCTGAATGGATAAGTTTGTTGTATCTGTGAACATATGATTAGGGGTAGAACCAGGAAAAGAGAATAACAGCTTTAAGTAAAAGTCAAAAAGAGTACAAGAATAGGTGCAGTCAACCTGTTTATGGACAATTAAGTCTGTAGAAATCAAGAAGGTAACTTCACCGGACAGTAAGAGTTAAAAAGGAACCTTGCTGTTCCTGAGAAGCTTTGTGAGTAAGATTAATCACACTTCAATTTAAATGCCCAAATACCAGTTGACTAGACCTGTGCAAATTTTCTAAGCATCTTCTGTAATGAATGAGAAGCAAATAGCATCTCTAAATATCCATCCCAGGTATTCTAGCAAACTAAATTAAGTAGGCAATATTTCACTGGCCTCAGTGAAGCCCAGATTTCGCCTCTTAAATATGAACAAGGTGAAGTCTTCTAAGTCAAAGTCATATTAAATGCAGACATCTCCCCTAACCAAAGACTATTCTAGCCACTGAGCCCTTGTTTTTTTCAAAGCAAATTGTTTATAATAATGCTTTAGTAAAAGGGCCATCCAGGTAAAGTCAATGAATGAAAATGCATCCGTCTGACCGTAGAACAAACCGCCTTGGAGATTATATGTGCTTGTATGCATTTTATTGCATTGATTGTGTGTACAAGTATTTTAGACTCCAAACTGGGGTGCTTACCCAATCCTGCAAAATGCTATGTATTAATAGTTAGAGTTATTCTTAAAGTTTGTTTTAATAGATGTCACAATCAGATCTGCTCTGGCATTTCCTAAATTCCACATATAACTGTAAGTTTGTATCAAAGCTAGAATAGCTATATACCAGTTGACATGACTGCATCATTCATTCCTCGCAGTAGTAAGCATCTATCAGTATGATAGATCAAGTAAAAGTATTAAACTCGCAGTGCCTGTGCCAAATGAGTTTTGTTTCTGGAATCAAGAGCTGCTCAGCATAATGGAAAAGTAGCCAACAATTTCAAGTTAAAAAGAAAGTGTAAGAAATAGCTGAGAATTTCTGGCTTTTTAACATTGAAGTTGGATGCTGAGGTCAAAAGTACTTATTTTACTATGTAATTTATTTGCATCTTCTGCAAAGGAAGTAGGGCCGGTTCTCTGAAGGATAACTGAGAGTCCTTTTGATATTTATGGCAGGGTGTTTTGGATGGCTACCATTCAGAAAATCTTAATGGGAAGAGAAAAATATTCAGTGGGTGGATGTAAATATCCCTTTTCCCAGGGTTTTATCTTAGACTCACCTCTCTACACTATATAGGTTACTTTTAGAGGTTTCTTTTTATCTATTTCTAAACAGCATGAGTATTTATCTAATGATCCTGTGGTAAGGCATGAGTCATGCTTCAGGTTAGTAGAGTACACAGTTCAAAAAACCCTTCACATGCAAAGTATTGTTAAATGCTTGTTCTTTGTAAAAGGGAAGGAAATTACTCAGGCTGGAGAAATGCTATAGTGAAGATTGTTAGTGCTCTTCAGGCTGGTAGAAAAAGAATTGCTCAAATAGAAGGTGAGAGTTTCTGCAGGAAGCACTTTCTGATGGGAAAAGGATTAGTGCTCCAGGAAGGATAACTAAGGAAAACTGATGGAAAATCACCCAAAGTAGGCAAATATTTTGGAAAAGGCTTGGCAAAAAGGTATATGATGGGGTTCAAGTCACAGTGAAAAGTGGAATATGAACAGGACTGAGGTAGTCTGGTGTGCTTTGGGAGGGACCAGTCTGAGGATTTCTGTCTGCAGAAAGTATGGGAATAGCTTTATGAAACTGCACTGGTCCATCTTGCTTAGGGGTGTTGAAGCCAGAAGCAGCAGAAAATAAAGGAACTGGAAGTAAAAGTCAAGATAGAAGGAACTGGCAACATTTTCTTTTACTTTTCTACTTATTGAAAAGCACAAGAAATTTGAAATATCCAACAACAGGAAACAAAGCATGAAAAACTTTTGTAAAATGACAGTATTTCTTCTTACCTTTGCAATTTGTAACATCAATGATCATTGAAATTGAAACAGTTTTTAAACTATAGCTTATTTTCACTGGTTATGGCAAATTGCTTCATTACTTTTGTTAATTTTCATTTTTTGAATGAAATGTTCCTTCATTTCTGGTGCCTAAAATTCAGTCAGCCCATGAACCTGATTCATTTGCAAACAAGGCTTTACATCCTTAGGTATTTCCCAATCCATACAAGCATGGCATTAACCCTATCTCCTTATAAACCCTGGGCCCTTCTGATAGCACAATGGGAAGGTGGGGCCACTTCTTTCTGGGTCTGGTTGACCCTACCAAAATTTTTGGTAAAAGGTTGGTACTGTGTCCCTGTGAAGCCTCTAGGTTTAGGAGCATGGTGGGTTGAGAAGTAGGGGTGATCTGTCTTTTACAAGCAATGATGGATGGTTCGGTGCTAAATTGCTGGAATGGAATGTGTCTGAAGGGTAGTGAGGATGTTTGGCGCTGGATGACAAGGAAGTTTTGCCACAGCATTGGTAAGGTCTCACTATCAAGGATATTAAGGAAATGTAACTACAGTCACTGTAATCCAAAAGGATTTTGACAAAATCTTTGTAAGGTTATTGTGCTCTGAATGGTGTTAAAATATGGAATTTATGTAAATGTAAATTAACTGGTGTTTAGTTATTGGAATAAGATACTGCAGACGTATTGTGGGATATATAAATGAATGTGTAATCTAGATTATTTGGGTTATAAATGATGATGCTTTGGCCATCTGTTGGTGATTTTCTTTTACCAGGCTAAGGAAATTGTGGATATGAAAAGAAATAACAATTTATTAGCAAGTTTTGGATTGTATGAATGTGTCTTGATTTTTGTAATAAAGAATGTTAACTCTACCTCTGAATTTCTGCAAAAGTAAACCTGTGACTTTTAGTAATGATTTTAGTTTGGGCAGAATCGAGCTTAACAGAAGTAAGAGGGGTAGTTAATCCTTATCTAATCATAATTTAAGGTATTGGTCAACAGACTAGTGATTTGTTCACGAGTCACTGCCTCACTAAGGAATTCCTAATGAAGGGAAATCACTGAGCATATGCACATGGAGGCATATTTCTAGAAATTTATTCCCAGTGAAAGTTGTAGTGAGAAAAAAACACCAGGTCAACACATGGATGGATTTGCCTTTTTATGACCAAGAATAGCAGCCTTCATGGCAAGGGGAAGAGAAGGGCTCCCAGCTTCACATCCTCACATTAGATCAAGGTGACACTCTGAAACCAAGCCACTCTTCCCTGCTCACACAAGCTTGCTCTTCCCCATAATTTCATAGGAACTGAAACAGTTCTGGAGCAAAATTATTTTGCTTTGTACAAATATTGAGTTCAAGGATAATAACAGCAAAGCTAAATTTGGAGAGATACACAGGTAAGGGAGAGAACAAAGAGGGGCTTTATTGGGATTAATGAGCTGTGGGCAAGTTGAGTAAAGCAAAGTTCAGAGGATTTTTTTCTCTCTCTCTGAATCAACATAGTTTGGGGATTATCTCTGAGTCACATATTCCAGCCAGCAGTATAAAAAAAGTTTAATTTCACTTTTGGCTGAAAGACGGCTTTCCATTGCATTCCCAGAGCCTTGTCTCAGAGATACCCTATCTAAACTTGCTCAGAACTGCTCATTGAGCTCCTGTTAAAAGAATCACACCTATTTAGTCACTGAAAAATTGAAAGAATATAAAGTACATGGGCCAACTACAATATAAGATCGATAAACCCTACTCTTTTCTTCTGGTAGAGGCATGACATGATACGTAGCTAATAATTTCTTGAATTATCGTGATTTATAATGACTTCAGTCAAGGGAAACTCTTGGTGAATTTAGTGTGCCTGCGACTATCACAGTTCTGTTCCAGTGTTCCATCAGCTTTCCCAAGCAGGGCTAGGCCAAGCCCAAGTGCTGGAAATGCTGAATATAGCATCCTTGCCCTTCTCAAAGTATGCGTTGAACCCTATTACGGTGTTTTGGCATATCAACACCAGTAAAGAGGTTTAACTGGAGCACACATGGGCCTACTGAATGAGCTTTACTGGAGCTAAAGCTGACACCAAGAGCCATGAACATTCAAATACGGCAGTTAGGCAATGTTTCACTTGATGTGCTCAAAGACAGATACCACATCCCCTATGGGTTTTTTTCTCTTGTTTTAGGTTTAAAGTCCCCAGTTGGTTCAGTCTTACCCCATAAATCACATTTTTCAAGATTTGTCAGCATTTGTATTGCTTCCTTGTGTATTCTTTTCTTTTTTCTTTTGATCTACATTGGTTTTACTACAAAGGCAGCTCTCAAAACTGAATACAAATTTCAGTGCAAGTTCTTTGCAGCTTTGGAGCAAAAGTAAAACTAATCATCTTTCAAGTCTTCAGACCTCAATATAGTGCTTGCCTTTCTCATGACACCATGGTGATGTTGAATAACATACCCATCACAGTCATTCATAGTCCCTGTAGACTCTTCAGGAAAGCTACCTCCAGTCTGTCTTCACCTTGTCAGGGGCACGTCTGTTTTTAATCCCACCTTGTCAGGATCATGTTTGTTTTCAGTCCAGTGCTACAATGAATTTGCAGTCTGGCTTTGTGTCAGCTGCAAATGTAATAAAAATATCCACCTCTTTGGGATGGCTGGGAGCTAACCCAGAAGTGTTCAATCTGAGACACACCCTCCCTTCCTCTGAGGAATACCCATCAGTTCCATTACCATGACAATGAACTTAATGATAGCCACTCTCTGAACAGAGTTTTTCTAATGACTCTTTACCTACTTGTGGTAGTTTCAATTTGATAGCATTACCCTTGTTTGTTTCTAAGATTGTCACAGCGTCAGAAGCTTCACTCAGTACTAGCTACGTGACAAGCACCACCTCTTGTCTATTCCCAGATCTGACTACCTTACTGTAGAAGGAAATAAGATATGTCAGATATATTTGTTCTTGACAAATGCATGTTAGCTTGAACAGGCACAAAAAGAAGTGACAATGATGACTGTTATTCTAAAATAATTATGTGACTCTTTTTGCAAAAACTACTTTATATGCAGTATAAAACAAACAAAAATAATCTCAGAGCAGATGAAAGAGGAAATAGACATTCTGTGAGATGTTTGGTTCAGAACTAAGACACCTAAATGCCAACATGTAAGTGACTAGTGCCTAAGCATAGGCATCTAGTGCCATTTGAGAAACCTCAGGGCATGGGAGATCTCGATGGGGGCTGGCAGATGTGCCACAGGATCTACAGTAGACATGGCTTCTCCAGAGCAGCAGGCACGATACTCTAGACACATAAAATGGCCCATAGTTAACAACTGGGTCATTCCTTGGTTGACCTAAATTAATTGACCTTAATTTTGTCATTGTAATCTCTAAAGGAATCTCTACTCATTTGGTTTTATGTTACAACTGAACTTTGATCCCTTGTTTTCGGTAGGCCCTCTTGGGCGTATCATCTTGAAGCTCAGGCTAAAAGGAAAAACACCTTTTTTTATTTCCTGCCCTTTCAGAATACAGTTATTTTTATGTATAATGGGAAGGAGAAGGAGAATCTTTTCCCTGTGCTATATCCTCCTCATAGCAGACTTATTAGTAGCTCTATTTAACTGCCTTTGTGCCAGTAATTACAGCGAGTCAGAAACCATTCCCCACACTGCTACTTGCATTTAAATTACTGGTGCACTCTCAAGTTTTGAAAAAAGTCAGGAAGCGAAGAAAGGGGGTTCATATACTGGTCTGAGTTTAGAAAAGTTCTTAGTGGATACAATAAATCACTAGCCTAATCTAGGAAGAAAAGAACACATGAAAAAAAGCCCTCATACCATTGGGAATCAGGATAGCACTGTGATGCAAATAGGGAATCTTAGATTCAGAAAAGAACATGCATAAGGAAAAAGAAAGAGTCAGCTGAAGTTATTTTTACTTGCACAGAAGAAGTTAACAGGTGTCCTTTATCATATTTAAAGAAGTATAAAGCAGAAGGCACAAATTCCTCCATCTGTGTCATATGATTTATTCATTTAAGGCCAGATATTTCTGCTCCCGGGAGGACACTCACTGCAATGGCTGGAGGTGCTCAGAGATTTGGTGCTGCCTCCATGCTCTCTCCTCCACACACGTTGCAAAGGGGTAGATGGATTTGCGTTCACTGTGGGACTAGGCGCTCTGCCTGAGAAAAGCAAAGTGTCCTTTCTGGATTCCTAACTGACTCCGCATATGTGCTCAGGACGCAGCTGCCAGATCACTGTCTGCCTGGTCATCCCGTCTGCTTACAGCCTGGAGGACCCTGGGGGGAGACTCATCTTCTGCAGCAGCCCCTTGACTGCAGTACCACTGCCAGGGTGTCAGCCCCAGCCCCAGGCTCCTGCTGACCTCCACGCACTCTGATGGCTCTCACAGTTCAGGGCTTGTCTCCCACGTGCCATACACGTGCAGGGGTCAAAATTAATGATGGTAGTGTGTTGTCTTCAGCATTAGTAGGGAGACCATCTGTGTGGCAAGGACCCATTACACAGATAACTATGTTCTCTTTTAGGTATGTCTGCTTTGGCAAACGCCCAGTTTTTAAGCTGGCCATATACAAGGCAGTTGTAGTCCAGAAGCTGTAAACCTGTGTTAACATCGGATTTCTCAAGTTAACATATGATGCTAGAAGGCAAAGTGGAAGAAGTGTATTGCTTTGTTGCTCCCATGCTAGCAGAGCCATGTACTTTCCAGCCAAGGCAGGCTTACATATTGGCATTCCTAGAGTGTGGGTCTTCTCTATCCATATGTGCATCCATGCTTTGACCAATTAACATCTCATCCATTGATGTAAGTGAAATACAAGCTAAGTCTTCATAAAATGGATTGGAAACAAAATAATTTTTTAAGTGTTCTGGCAACAGGACTTAACAGCTTTTTCCAAGTATGCTTCTTTTAAAAAGCCACAAATTTGTAGCCTCACATTTTTTCCAGAGTTGTATCAGTGAATTTAATACGGTTTCCCATCTGTTTTGAAGTTGTCTTTTTTGTGCTTTAAAAAAAATAGAACAGAAAAAGTTGAAGAAAATAATGCCTTTAAAAAGTTCAAAAAATATTCAATGTTTGCTTCAGGATCCATTTTAATTTAACATTAAAAACTAAAAAGTCATGTAAATGCTGTGATTCCTGGTCAATGAACAGTTATAACATGACAAGCAAGCTTAAATATGTTCTGGTTACTAGGAATATCATTATTTTCATTTCAAAGATGTTTAAATTACAGAAGGCTCCTCCTTTTTTTCAGTGTCTCCAGGCCAGAAGCTGCCAGGTTAGCACTTCATGCCCTGTGAAGTGCTTGGTTGCAAGCCTCAGCTTCAGCTTCCAGGGGAAGAGCCATTCAAAAAAGTGTCTTTTTTCCCTCCTGTTTAAATCATCAGATAATTCAGTAAACAGAGAAACACCTCTCTCTGCTTGTCATATTCTCAGCTTTAATCTCAGCTATAAAAGGCTAGTCCATTGTTAAGACTTAAAAACCTCTACTCTGAAAGGGAAATATAATAACCTTTGCTGTACATACACCAGGTGTTTTTCCCTAACAAGCACTGTTGACAGAGTGATGTTTAATCTTTGATAGTAATATCTAGGTTGTTTTGAATTGCAGTAAAAAAACTTTCCAGACACAGTATCTTCCAGGATTATAAAATCTATGGACAAACCATATGACTCTGTACAATGGCATTAAATACTGACAAGCAGTGCCAGGGAAATTCGGGTAATGTTGCAAGTTTGATCTCTTACGTAGGAAAAATCCAGAGTGTTTAATAGCTTCATTAAGTAGCAAGATTTTGTTCCTGAGTATCAGGTCAGCAATAAAATCCTATGTTAGTACTGTTATAAATCTCAGTAACAGAAACCTGAAGCTGTGCTATATGACTCTCCTCTTGGCAGGGTCAGTGATTCACTTCTCTCAGTGCTGCACAATGATGGTGGGAAGCACCAGAATCACACAAAAAATAGGAGAAATTGTGGTCCAAACTCAGTACCACACAATTGCAATTTAAAAAGCATCACTATTCAAAAATTCACTTTATTATAATTAAAGAAGTTTCTCACTGAAAGCAGAATTTGGGAGGTAAAAAAAAATTTACTAAAATATGCTAAGAATTCTGCATGGGCTGAAAATGAAGGGGATGAGTCAGAAAAAGAAAAGGTTAGAGCCAGAATGTAGAGTGATCTGCGCCCACTGTCATATTACATTCTTGATCAGGCATCTAACTTGTTTATAATTTTAAAAATTCTGTCTCAGTCTTGCATCATTTTTGATCCTTATCCTGCAAGATAGGTCATGGCCTTAAATGTCTGTGGTTCAGTCTTATGCTCTGGAAAAAGCAGGAAAATCACCACCCTTCTCAACATGAAGACCTTCAGTAACAGAATCCCACAAAAAAAAGGTCTCATGTCTCTTGGGGTCTTTGCTTAGAATATCTTCGTGTTTCTGTAAGACCTAGCTCATTGTTACCACAGAAAAGTAAAATCTAGGCTTCAAACCAGCCATGGCCACAAACTGGAACTCAGGAGGAAGCTGAGATAAAGGGTTAATGTGGCTCCAGCAGCTTAGCACAAGGCAGAAGTCTGCCTCTGTGTTCCAGAGCTCAAAACAGGCCTCCTTTCCATCTCTAGGCGATAGTAACATATGCTACAGAACTCATGGGAAGGCATTAAGTATGTTGTAGCCAGGGAAATTTTAAAATTAACTGGGATTAATCTTGCCTACCAATTAAATGCTAATCATAGACTAAACTAGCACTTAGAGCTTCCTGTTACGGCCAAGGGAGAAGGACAGACACCTCTAAAGAGTGATTATTCCACCCTCTACTGAATGCCCAGGGTGAGATGAATCACCTTTCATAAATGTCTGTAAGTCTCCACAGAATACAAAAGAAGTCTAGATGGTTAGCTAAACTCACAACTTTATTATGAGTCAGCTTAAACTAGATGAGATTAATTTCACTTGTGCTGATTAAAATGAGGCATTTTCACTGCTAGCATACAATTGTCAAATGCATCTATTTCTATTCAGTCTCATAAATAGAGGAAAACATGGAAATGGAGTATGACTTATCCAAGCCTTATGAGGAGCGGCTGAGGGAACTAGGGTTGTTTAGCCTGGAGAAGAGAAGGCTGAGGGGAGACCTCAGCACCACCTACAACTACCTAAAGGGAGACTGTAGAGAGGTGGGTGCTGGTCTCTTCTTCCAGGTGATTGGAGGATAGAACAAGGGGAAACGGCACCAAGCTGTGCCAAGGGAGATTCAGGTTAGAGATAAGGAGGAAGTTCTTTACTGAGAGGGTTGTCAGAGGCTGGAACAGGCTGCCCAGGGAGGTGGTGGAGTCACCATCCCTGGATGTATTTAAAGAGCGGGTAGACGAGGTACTTAGGGATATGGTTTAGGGGGTAGACAGGAGCGGTTGGACGTGATGATCTCGGAGGTCTTTTCCAACCGAGCGATTCTGTGATGATATTTCAGCTAGTTCGTTCTTATCTTCCAGATAGCATTACTTAAATCCGGCATGGACTGGCTGAGTTAGTGACTTTTCCTCCAGATGTTGATTCCTCCTAGAGAGAAAAGCAATCTTATGATGTTGCTGGCTACGTCAAAGCATTGTCAGCCTTCTGTAGGCCTAATATTACATAGCATCCCGTCACAATCCCAAATATTATCTTTATATTTTGAAAAGATGAAAAAAAGTACATTTGGACTAGAAAGATTATTACCTACCATAAGTCACTGACTTTTTGTTCAGGAGGAATCATTAAAAGCACAGTAATGCTGGTTACTCCTGGTGTGGTGACTCTGTAACTCATGCTCTGCAGGTCCGGAGCTGCAGAGCGCTAAACAATAGGAGCTTTAGGATGTGACTGATATTCATTGTTCTAAGTAATATTACAGTACCTTGAGGACCAGTTCAGCTCAGTTAGGAAGTATGATGGCAGATGCTTTTCTTTCTCTGCCTCTCAGCAATTTTCCCAGGCTGGAGATAGGGAAATGGACGATGTGGCTTTTCTAACTTCCTTATTCTTTTTTGAAACTATGGGTGTTTTCAAGGAGCTTGAAAATCTAGCTTCTTTGAAGAAGGTGTTGATAATTTCCATTAGCAGCAGACAGTAGTTTTTCCACTGGCTTTCACCAGTCAGGGAGAGTACAAATCTGCTTTGTAGGAGGCAGCTCACATAATCCCAGGCGCTTCTAGAGTTTCATTGTGTTTGATGGAGTTTCATTGTGCTGGGGCAGTGAGGTGGTTAATACCTACCAGACCAACTGAAAGTTTTCTGCCCCTGTGAGTTCCTGTCGCATTTAGTTTATTTCTTCTGCAAAGTAAGATGAGAGTTCTTTGCAACAGGCTGATCTCAGGTTTAATTCAGAGACATTTAAGTCTTTGAATGTCACCTGTAACTGGCCTTTGCTGATTTCTGATCACACTATACTTAAGTAGAAATGAAAATACAGATAATAGATACAGGCAGATAAAGATAGATAGATAGATAGATAGATAGATAGATAGACAGATAGATAGAAGGATGGATGGATGGATGGATGGATGGATGGATGGATGAATACCTGTTCACGTGAAAGCGTGGACCAGGAGTATTAACTTTGAAGTAGAAAAGAGCTGTTCTCTGCTCATCTTCCCTGGGTCTCCTGCAGAAAACAGCATGAAACAAATCCAACCTCAGCATGAATGACCCATGAAAGGGTTGATCGTTTTTATACTTGCATCTAAAACCAAATCAAAAGCAAATTAGTCTGGCACAAATGACAGGACTGCTAAAGAACACACCAGGATTTTGCCATATGCAAATGGTTGTCTTTGTGTGTTTTAAGGAGAAAATTATCCTTCTAGATAATCTTAGCTGACTATCATTTATCTTTCTTACTGTATCAGTAGTAATTACAGAGCAAATTATTGACATAATGAGGAATTAAAACTACCCATTTAGCTCCAAAGCTTTGTTAATATTTCCTTGATCTTTTACACCATTTTGCTATTTTGAAAGGACATTCTCAGCAAGTTCAAGACCTTGATTAAAATTACTGTGAAACAACTGTGCATTCTTCCAGTGAGACATGCCACAGGGCACAAGGAAGTAAAAAAAATCCACCTTGTGCTCAGGACCAAGAGGCAGTGTATCAAATCTAAATCCAGCTACTGTCAGCAATGGCTACCCTTCATTGCTACCCCATGGGTATTTGCAGCTTTGGTTGGGTTGGGATTTCTAATAACTATGTTGTAAATCTGTCATCATTTTCCCTTCTAATTCTCAGTTACTTTTCATCTGACAATATGCCTAAGAGTATATCATGGACCTTTTTTCTGTACCAGATGAAAGGCAAATGGGAATAATTCTTTTTGCACATTCCCACTCTACTCACATCTCTCTTCCTCCTCAAAATGTGTCCCCACAGGCACCTTTGCTCTCCAGACATTTCTTCTTCATATTTTTGCTTTCTTTTTCACATAATCTCATAGGGCTCTCTTTTACAAGTTTTGAAATCTTCACTTTTTTCTTCCTCAAGTAGTCTTGTAGTACATTTTTTACTGTGGTACTCCTTATACTGGAGCTTTCCATATACAATCACTGTCTTGGCATCATGTAGAGACTGTGGGCACAGAGCTGGACACTCATCAGCTTTCAATTTGTTTCTGGATCATACGTTCCATAGCAGGAAGAGGGAGGATCACAGAGGGGTTTCAAAATCACAGTCAAAAAGCTACAGATGTTGCATCAGAGTCAGAGAGAACCCAGATGAAAATCATAAGTTTAGCAGGTTCCTAGCTTTAAAATGGGAAGAAGGGGAGAAACAAGAAATAAAATAGCACTTGCAACATAGGAGAAAAAAATAAAAGGGGTTGAGCAGTGAAAACACTATAAAAAGAGATTAAATTGCAAATAAATAGTAAATGGGATACAGAGAAGAAAGCAAGCCATGGTCTCTGCTTCCCTATCGGCACTGCAGTAAGTGTTCAGGGTTCTGAGTACCTGTGGGTTTTAGAAAGTCTTTACACATGCAAATGCTGGAAACCAGATGCTTTGACAGTTCCTGCATTCCTTCCAGTAATTGTCAAAGACTGTAGTAACACGCTGCCTCGTGAACTCAGCTGAAATATTAAAAGCCCCCTGCTGCAGACAAGTCATTCACTGCTGACCCAAAAATGGATACTTTCTTAGCTGATGGAAAAATCCCTGCCAAGTGAAATTGAATTGCTTGGTATTCTTTAAAAGTTGCATGAAATAATTTCTTTTCCCCCTCGGGTCTGTATGGGATATTAACTGGAAACTCTCACTGACTGAACATGAATGCTATCATTAAAACATTTAATATGCAAAAGTGTACTTTTTAAAATCAATCTCAATTTTAGCAAAAAAGCCCACTGCATTAAAGCATAAAAGAAGTGTATTTTTGTCTAAAAGCTACAGGTAATTGGTAAGTATCTGTTGTTGTTTGATGCTTCTTTATAGATTACACAAATTTTTATTTATCATTGGACATGGAGACAACAAACAAGGCTTGACGTCCATTGTCTTAGGCAGTGTATAGGTTCAAGATAATAAATGTGCTAATAAAATGTCTAAAGAAATGTGTGTGTGTGTTTGCACTAGTTGTCAGCATATCGGCCATTCCCTTTGTCTGAGATTTATGCTTCCATATGTGCATAGAAAAATAACATACATCAGCACACAAAGGTATGATAAGCACAAAATTAATGTCATGTGGGATAAGGCTTGATTACAAGCATTTTTTTTGAATGATCACATTTCAAAAAAAAAATAGCTTATTTTGACTTAAATAGGCATACCACAGAATAATGGAGTTTGAAAGGGATCTCTGGAGATCATCTCATCCAACCATTCTGCTCAGAGCAGGGTCAGCTGGAGCAGGTTGCCCAGGACCATGTCCAGTCAGGTTTTGAATCTCTCCGCAGACTCTTATAGTTTACCTCCACAGCTTCTCTGGGCAAATTGTGCTAGTGTCTCATCACCCTCAGAGGAAGAAAATTTCTTATGTTTAAAGAGAATTTCCTGTGTTTCACTTTGTGCCCACTACCTCTTGTCCTGTCACTGAACACCACCAAGCAGAGTCTGGCTCCTTCTTTACACCCCATATCAAGTATTTATGTAGATGGACAGGAACCCCCTGAGCTTTCCCATCTCCAGGCTGAAGCCCTGGACCTCACGAGTAGGCACCAGGCATCTCTCAGTGCCCTGTACCTGCATCCTCTGGGGCAGCTTGCTCTGGGTCAAGGATTCTGCTCTGCCAGTGCGGGGTTGCTTCAGTAGGTGTTGGGGACCATGCCTTGTGGCATGTCACCACCATTGCCAAGCACCTCTACAAGGTTTCTGTCTCTCTCTTATGCACCCTTCTGCACCAATTGCTGCACCAAATGCTGACCCTGTTGGCTGCCTTTGCTAGCTGCACATGTTCTTCATAGTTTGCTCCGTTGAGGTCATCTGACAAATCCCTCTCCATCAAAATTCCCAAGTTTTTATAGCACACCATCACATATTTTATGCATGCTTACAGATAAATGGAGTCAAGCTAACCTGCTGAAGCATTGCTCATAGTCTTGTCCTTGTTCTTCTATCTATACATAATGTATAAAGAACAGGTTAATAATGTAGTTTTATTGAAGATACTTTTGCATATAAATAAATGATTAAATAAATGAAAGCACATGCATGTACATGCACACATATGTGCCTGTGCATTTGAAGAAACATTCAGTAAGGCAGGCATTCAGCACAGGACCCATGGCGATGTGACAGGTGTTGCCACAGTGCCTTGACACCCCAGAAGCTAAATTTACCAGGCTCATTTAGGGGCTTGAAGAGCTCTAGGCTATGTACAGGGACGTATTAGGCTTTCAGACAATGCTGTGGTGCCAAAGACAAGCCAGAGTTTCATTAAATATGGACAGGCCTGGCTGTCCTAGCATCAGTGTCTCTATTTGCTCAGGGAGCTACCGCTGTAATAGGTGTTCTGGGAAAATGGGATTTAGTGCCTAAAACAATTTCCTTCATTTGGACGCCTAGAAGAGTGGTTCTGTGTCTTCTACAGCAAACAGAGTGCTCTGGATTTACAGGGATCCCTCAGTGGAGCAGGTGGCCTCCTGTCCGCTGGATCCTGGAAAACAGGGAAGTCCGCACCACCTTTGCTATGGAAATTGGGCTGGCATGCTGCCAGGAAAGAAAACTGTGGAACTTGCTTGTACATTTTGGATGAAAAAAAGAGAAAATAAGCTGAGATAATTTCCTCATACTAAAGAGTGGAAAATAAATATTTTTTCAATCAAAATATTTAATGGTGAAATAATGTCCAGATCAATGAGAGCTACCATTTTCACAGACAGAGCAGAATATGAGCTTAAAGAGGAAAATAAAATACAACTGGAGATGACTTGCTCTACCAGTAAGGGTAACAGACTTTTGCGAGTGGGACTAGGCTAGAAGTCTGCCAGGACCAGTTGCTTGTTTCTTGTTATGTGTTATAATGGTGTACAAGTGGTGTAATGATGAGATGGTGTTATCAATCCAGTCACCACTGGCATATTCCTGAAAACATTCTAGGAATTTGAGGTTACAGTAAAACTCTGTGAACTTTTTTATTTATTTATTTTAAGACTTATCCTGGAAGAGTCCTTACTGCTTTACAAATAGAAGAAAAAAATATCTCATATGTGTTTTGGGGAAGAAAACTTAATTAGCAAGAGAACAAAGGAACAGATGCACAGTCACACCAATGGGCTACAAAAAACTTACCTATAGTTTGTCTGTGAAAAATATACAAAGCAAGTCAACACAGAATTGGAAATTGTCTGTCATGTTTTCCAAAGCAAGATGGGTGTTAATTACTCAACAGTATATTCAAGGACTCCTTTTGCTATTTTTTTATTATTTCTATGTTGGGATTCTGAGATTTCCAGAGATGTCTGTAGCCTCTCAGAGAGTCTGAAAATGTGTTTCTGAAACAAATTTCTTACAGCTCTTCTGCATCCTTAAAACTCATTGACAGGAAATAGTATCTTTGAGAGATACCACTGAAGGTAAAGTCCAATCCAATTAGTCATTTCCTTATCTGTGAATGACTGTTCCCTATACAACCTTTTTTAAATTGTATAGCTCAGCCTAGCTTTCAAATTACCTCAGAGCCTTTAAAAAATCATAGTGACAGAGTTGAACAGTGCAGTAATAGAAATATGTCTCAACAGAAGAAAAAGTTTATTGACCTTTTGAATATTCAGGAATGCAATATAACAATGCATGGCTTAAGTTATGTGAATCTTTACATATAATTAAACATACTTTAAGTCCTTTAACTCCTATTGGGAGTCTACATCAGCGTTCAAACCAGAACTAGTCTGTTGATATATTTATTGTCTGATAGTAACATAATATATGCTTTGGTCAGGTAAGGGGACCACCAGCTGGGGAATTAATTGTTAGAATGGGGAAAGATTATTTACTTATGCTACAACAGGCCTAATTTAAGAGTTTGAACTGTCAGAGAAAGAAATCTTGTTTAAAATTCTCATTTTTATTTTTTCAGTGAGTCATTCTGGATTCACACCAGACTTCATGTTTTCACATTCTAAGCCTGATATGAAGCTCCCATTATGACTGGAGCAAAGCCGTCTAGCATCTCCAATAGTTCATTAAACCTTGCACTTCTTTTTATGGTTTTGCCTTCTACATAGCCTTTAGCACACATTGTCTCAAACTGAGCATTTGTTTAGCATATACCAGGTGGATTTGTATTTTTAGGACAGCTGTTGTGGGGAAACAAGGATCTTGAGTGACATTCTGCAGATTTTCTTAGGTTTACTCAGCTGAGCAGCTGTCTTTGGCATTGCTTCAACAGTGGATGTCTGATAAGTTCCATGGGTCGGGATGAGATTTGGATCTGATGCTATAACCACCCTTTCGATGCCACGTGCTGATCAAGCTTTTTGCAGTTGTATGCTCTGAGAGTGTCAGTGAACCTTGGGGCTCTGCCCTGAGCCTTTCAGATCTTTCATTAGATTTAAATATCCATGAAGCATTGATTGTGTCATATGGCTTTCATTATCATAAGCATGCTGATGATATTCAGATTCGTGGTTCGTGTTAACCTTTCCTACTGAGGTTGGTAACAGTATCTCTGAGCATCTAACAGCTGTCTCCCTGTGGATGTCTCATAATTTTTTGACATTAAACACTGGCAGTAGGAAGCTCTGTTAATTGGTTCTGACAGTTTGTATTCTTCCTTTGCATTTCACAGAATCTGCTCAGTACCTTCAGCTGAGAACTTGGGTCTTATTCCTGACAATAATTTGTCATTTACCACTCTTATTTTTTTCTACAACAAAAAACATGTCATTACTTAACATGTCATAAATTTGCCTTTACTTAATCATTACACTAATAAAAACATCCATCTGTATGCTTGTGGTTTTGTGTTTAGAGTTTGCCTTTATTCTAAAACATACTTGTCATGTCAACATATGCATACTCTTCTGCTTGTAGCATCTCTCTCTGTACTGGCGGTATCTCTCCTTATACTGGATCTGCCAAGCCCAGTAGGTAGAGTGTGCTTAGTGATGATGCATATGAGCTTGGGCACATTTCCCCCCTAGCACACAGGGCATTTGTCTTCTGGGCTGGAGCGTGTCTGGCCAGCTTGGAGTACGGGCAAAGGAGACAGTCAAAGACAAATGCATTTTGTAATTTAACTAAATTGTCTCTGTGGGCATGAAAAGAAGAACGTATGGTCTGCTCCCCACTTCTCAGTAGGGGCTTTTGCTCTCAAGCAGGGTATTAAATAAAACAGTACAGTCATTCTCCAATGGTCCTTGAAGTGATTAGAGGAATACTGTTGTGTCCAACTAGCAGCTCCTCTCCTGAATAACAGCAACAGGGCAAGCAAGAAGTTTCTGTTCAAACAGATTAGTACAGGGAATACACATATGGTTTTCCTGTATCAAAGGCTTCAAAAAAAGTATTAAGTTTTTTATTTGGTGGCTATTGAGAAGTGACAGAGATGGTTTTCATTTTCTGTTTGTGTTCAGTTTTAAATAGGTGCTGGCTGGCCTACTAGAGTAAAAGTGCTGTCCTCATCTGGGCAAAGACCAGCTTGTACTTTTTTTCATTTTAAAATCAGGAGCAACAGAAATATAAACTTCAGACTGTAAGAAAAAAAAAATCAACAAATTACAAAGGCTTTGAAGGTTTGAAGTTCTGGAGATGAACTGTATCACTGGTTATAATCAGGTACGGGACAATAATGGTGACAATCAGGTAAAGGGTATGTGAATTTTTTTGTATTGCATGACTTGGGTGTCCTTTACCCAAGAGAGACTTAGGAAGGAAAATTGTCTCATGGTCATGGACATGGTAAGCTCCTTATGGTCAATATTGTGCTGCTCTGCATCTACTCAGCTCTTTAAGAAGAGAAAGCTCAGCTCCCTTTCCAAGCAGCTTCCCAGCAGGGAATATAGGGAAACATAAAGTCTGGATATGTTTTAAGAGCAGCATGCTCAGACTGGCACAAATGCTAGCCCCAAGCTGAGCAGGTCACAGAGACCTGCTCTCTGGGGAATTATGTCAGAAACTCATGACAAAAATCAGTGCTTGAACTATTCCCCAAAAGATTAGCTTGTGTCAGATTTGGGTGCATCAAGACTGCCACACCTTACTGTCAGAGTCTCTGCTGCCTACTGGCATCAGCAGCTTTCATACAGGTGACTCGCTGCCTCTTCAGTGCCTGGAGAGAAGGTGATAGCCAGCAGCACTACCCTTCAGGAGATAATTCAGGAAGGTTTGGTGATGCAGATTAGCTTCTTCATGCTGAGAGTGTGGACATGTCCACGTGCTCAGGCCAGATGCCAGGCACCCTCACCTGCAGCTTGAGGCAGGTCATTGCTTTCTCAAATAAATTCAGTGGTAATTGCAGCACTGGGGATTTTCACTTTCACATATGCATCTACTTTTCTGACAGTCTGGGAAAAAGAGTTCTCTGTGTGGTTTAAAATTGGAATTTGTACCTCAGTGTGTCACCAGAGTGCTCCATCTCCTATGTTATTGAGAGGTAAATGTCTCCCATTACAGCTAGGCATTTGATATAAGCAGTCAATACCCCATAAAGCAGTATGATAAAAGTGTCTTGCCCACCAGGCAGTGATAAATCTTACTTTTCATGCCTTCCTTTGCTCAGTGAACAGGAAATAGTCCTGACATTTAGAATCAAGAAAAAGCATAAAAAATAAGTATTCTACTTCATTGCACTATGAAATGTTGCACTTTTTACCTATTTATACTTATACAACTGGGAATTAAAAGATGCTAAGACAGGTTTCTCTGTTCAGCTAAATACTTTGTGGATGAGGAGGGAAGAGAAAATCTGGAGGAAAAAACATGATGCATATTACTCTCCTGTTGTAATATGGTGTTATTTAGTCGAAAATAACTTTGGTCTCTCCACTGCAAGGATGGCAAATAGCACCATGAATCTTCATCTGAAGAAGACTGTTTCAACTTGACCTGCAAATGGAATGAAAGTCATTACAAGCTGAAGGAATAGAGTCAGACATATTTTTTAACAGTATTACGCTGCAGGGAAAAATAAGTTTTAACAAGCCCAATACTTTCTGGTTGAGCAGGATAAAGATTTGGGACAATTGTGTGGAAAGTTTGATTGACAGTTAGTTGAAGGAACAAATTATGATAATGGATTTATTTTCTAATTTCATAGCATTCCTTAAAGTATTACTAGCTGCAACCTGGAGAAAAATAAAAGAATAGAGAAAAGGCTCCATCACTGACTGTGAAATTGGTACCCACAAAAAAACCTTTGAATTGAAATGCCTCTTCCTCATGCAGATAGATCTTTTGCAGGTATTATCAATGGCTGGCATAGTTACATTTTTCTTCCTACTCTTTTGATAAAATTTCCCTTGCCTCCCAGAAAACTTAAAAGAATTTATGGTTTGGTTTTTGTTTGTTTGTTTCTTTCTTTATTTTGGATCAGTGGGCAGTGACCAATTGTATGAGGTTCAACCTGGCCAAGTGCCGGTTCCTGCACTTCAGTCACAACAACCCCATGCAAAACTACAGACTTGAGAATGAGTGGCTGGAAAGCTGCTTGACAGACGGGGATCTGGGGGTACTGGTCAACAGCCGACAGAATATGAGCCAGCTGTGTCTCCAGATGGCCAAGAAAGGCCAATATCATCATGGTTTTTATCAGAAATAGTGTGGCCAGCAGAACCAGGGAAGTGATCCTTCCTCTGTACTTGGCACTGGTGAGGCCACACCTCGAATACTGTGCTCAGTTTGGGGCCCCTCACTACAAGAAGGACATTGAGGCACCAGAGCGTGTCCAGAGAAGGGCAACAAAGCTGGTGAAGGGTCTGGAGCACAAGTCTTGTGAGGAGCAGCTGAGGGAACTGGGGTTGTTTAGCCTGGAGAAGAGGAGGCTGAGGGGAGACCTTATTGCCCTCTACAGCTACCTGAAAGGAGGTTGTAGCGAGATGTATCCTCTTCTCCCAGGTAACAAGTGATAAGATAAGAGGCAATGGCCTCAAGTAGCAACAGGAGAGGGTTAGATTGGATATTAGGAAAAATGTCTTCACTGAAAGGGTTATCAGGCATTGGAACAGGCTGCCTGGGGAAGTGGTCAAGTCACCATACATGGAGGTATTTAAAAGACAGACAGATGAGGTGCTTGGAGACACGGTTTAGTAGAGGACAGGTTATGGTTGGACCCTATGATCTTAAAGGTCTTTTCCAACCAGATGATTCTATGATTTTATGTTCAGCAAATAGAAATATCATATCAAGACAGAATAAAAACAGTCACAGTGAAAGAATCTGAATACAGCTTTGGAAGTTAAAAAAAGTACAAAGAACTCTTCCCATTTATTTGCTTATCTTCTGCATATTTCACTGATGCAAGTGCTACTAGCACCTCAGTTCTGGATACATCTATTAGCTTGTATTCTAGGGGAAACTTCCCTGCTTAGACTCTGTTTATAAATAATTTCTAGGGCAGTTTCCTTTGTCAAAATATTTAAGCTTCTTTCACTGAACTACTATAAATATTTTTTGCATTTCTTCCTTTCTAATGTCATTCCCTAAATGGGAATACCCAATAAGAGCAAGAGCAAACAGTTCCTGGAGACTATCTGGAAATAAATGTATCATGAAACTCTCCCTGGAACAGAGTGGTTGTTGAGAAACTTCTTAAAACAAAGTTGTAAAAATTCCTAATTCCAGTCCCATTTCTCATTATGGCCAATAAAGCTTTTAAGAAGATAAGCAAAACACTATTGTGTAAGTAAAAGCATATGAAAATATAGACCCAAATATGCTATTCCATTCTTCTGCAATAGAGTTGTCTCTGTAAAACATAAGTTTACAAAGTCTTTACTTTCCATATTAACTATGTATATCTACCCTATCTGCTCCAAACAGACAGTGGTTTTAAACAACAATCTGATAAAGTAAATCCACATATTTCTTTTGCCATGGCTGCATGGTATATCTCAATGCCCAGTGCTAATAAACATGGTTCTTATAGGGTTGCAAAGGGTACACCAGCACAAGATCCTTGTAATGAACTGCTGAACACACAGTAGTATTCTTCATTGCATTTTTGCTACCTTCATTATATGTCCATACATCACTGGCAGATGTGTAACCTTGAGTATCACAATAAACTTAGAAAGCAAATGGAAATGAATTCTGGTCATGTAAATATTGATGTAATCTAAAATGTCATTGCCACCATTCCTACTGCAACAATTTTTTGCTAAAGAGAATGATGTATGGCCTAGACTATTGTTTATATCTCAAACTTTTAAATTTTCTTTGCTTCTAATAATATATTCCTTAGGTTTTTTTCATCCTGGAAAGTTTTATAGAGTAGTTCTTGCCACTTTACTAAAGCTAAATTAGAAAAAGAAATCTGAATAATATGGTCTAAAGCATTACATGTATAAAAATGTCAGAAACAATAAGTTAACCCTGAAGAGATTTTATTTCTATAAAAATAGGCACATAAGAGCATTTAAATTCAAGTTAAACCAGAGGTAATTAGGGCTAGTTTGGCCATTCTCGTAAGACTGACAAGTCTTACATATGGGAACTATAATTCTGATAAAGAAATGAAGAACTAACTGAGACCTAATTTGTTTTATTGAACTTGACCATATAAATGAGAACTACATTTTCCCCATTTTGACTACTATAATTTTTTTTTTTTAAAACTTGCAACTCAAACCTACCTTTCTTTGCTCATGTGAAATGTCTTGTGTTTGATATATTCCTTTAGCATCTTTGGTCTAGGCAGGGGCAGATCTCAAGAACACCCAGAATTGCAAAATGACATAACGTGCAACTGAAAAAAAAAAAAAAAAAAAAGCAAGCAAGCATGTTTTGTGTGCATTCCAGGACCATTCACAAAAGCTTTGTATCACAACCACAGATGATGTATAGCCACCATCAGTAAGGACCTAAAGCATACATGAGTTTGTAACTTGTTGCATGTATGTGAAATGCTTGACTTTCAGATCGAGATCTGAGAAAGATCTAGAGTGAGGACCTAGAATCACTCCTCAGTACATGGGTCAAGCAAGATACTCCAGAGGAGCTCTTCAGAGAAACCCATGCACAGAGTGAAGAGGTGCTCTGACTTGTCACTAAGAAAGATGAATATCTGTTCTTATATGTTCTTAACCTGCTGTACCTAGGTTCTTATAACCAGTGGTTAGTGATTAGCAAGATCCAGGGTTTAAGGGGACCTCTTTGTATGTTTGTTTTTTCCTGATGATATCCAGATGTTTCCTATGGCGATTTGTTCTGCGATGCAGGAATTCCATCTGTTCCTTCCTATACATCGGCTCTGCTTTATTTTGCATCTGCACCACATTGTGATTCAGAGGGTTTGAATTAGTACCTGTTATTTGCTGTACCACCTATTGATCATTATTTCTGCATTTGCAGATTGTCTCTTACACTTGCCTGAGTTAATTATTGCAATAAATAATAAATAATTCATCAAAATGTATTAGGCACTTTTCTATACACTTCAATCTACCTCTAAACTCATATTTGAAACTCCTTGCAAAAAGCTATTCCTGACCTTAACAGAGTTCCAAAGACAAGGGTTACTTGAAAGGTGACAATTAGTAAAGACACTTAGGATAGCATTAATACCCAAGTATGACAAAAGTAAAGAGTCTTGGAAAGAATATAAACCTCCATTTATATATTGAAAAACAATACAGAAAAGTTAGTACTCAACTTTCTGCTCTAAAAATTGTGAGTGGCAGTCGGAAGTACTAGGGCATTAGCAGAACATCTGTATTCATCTTCAGTAAACAGCTGTATTTACAGACAAGGCATCTGCTTGGCTTTGACCCAGCAATTTTTAAAAATATCTTATGCAGAAGAGAAGTTAAAGCATGATGGTCAACCAGCAGTTGCAAGATGTGATAAAACTGCCACCTTTATAAAGTTTATTAATCATACGAAGCACCAGCTGGGAAGAGATACATAGTAATGGATCACTCTGTATGAAAACAAGTATATGAGAGGACTTTTGCGTCTGTGAATTATCCTATTTGGAAGAAACGCATCCCCACTGACAGC
This sequence comes from Mesitornis unicolor, assembly GCF_000695765.1. Taxonomy (NCBI): domain Eukaryota; kingdom Metazoa; phylum Chordata; class Aves; order Mesitornithiformes; family Mesitornithidae; genus Mesitornis; species Mesitornis unicolor. The sequence continues at coordinate 44,433 of NW_010206323.1, read as the reverse complement.
TGAGAGCTTTTTAGTTGAAATGGCAGTAGGAAACCCTTAAAGAGCTTACTAAAATCCAGAGTTAACAGGCATGGCTTTTATCTATCTCTATGCATCTGCCTTTAAACATAATAATTATTTTTTAATCCTTACAATTATTATAAAATTATTCATGTTACACTTTTCTCATGTTATACATAATTTTTGGATGGCTGGCTAAACCTGATGATATTTGTTCTCCAAAGGAGCGTTTCTATTACGGTTATTGGTTATTGGTTAATTCTTGTCATGTCCAGAACCCCCAAAAAGACTGGACAGTAACAAGATGCAGGGGGGTGGTGTGACTAGGCAGAGTAGCAGCCTAGAGAAAGCATTTCCAATGAGTGAAATATGCCTGGCATGCAAGGAAGATGCCTATATCATGGAAACTTTCTTGAAATTGTAAAGCTAGCTTTTCAGGTTCCCATGCAAATCTTTGGAGTGTAAGAGAAAAAGATGGCATTCAAACCTTTAGAATGCTTCTGGGTGACTATGTTTTATCAATTTTAATGCATTTATTTCTTGAAATGTCTTTATTCTCATCAAACAAGACACTAGCTTTGTTCTATTAATCTTTTATGTATGGGCTAATAGATTTCATAATACAAAATGTGAACAGGTAGTAGTGGTGGAGGAAATCCTGCCCCATGCTCCAGCACAAGTCTTTGTGCAGCTGTTCTGAACTTAAAAAACAAACCCAACCAAACCCTAAAAACCTGCCAGAATTTATTTTAAACTGATTGACTCCCTGATAGAGTTCACAGTCTATCCATTCAAGAAACTATGCAGGCAAACTCAGGGAAAGATAGTAATGGGAATACCTGCAGCCTATATTGCTGCCAGAGACTTCATGTCGTGGAAACACAGGTCCTGTGTGTTTCTGAGGAGAGAACATACAATTGATGTACCCTAGGTCATTGTGTTCCTTCCTGAAATCTTTAAAAGTCTTCTCCTCATACTCAAGAATTAAGCTCTTAGATTCTGTGTATTACTGGTTATCCAGTTCATCAAGTCAGATTCACTTCTTCATTGACCTATTATTTCCATAAGTGCCAGTACTGTAATATTAACATTTTAATGTATCTCTGAAATGCATGGTTGCAGAATGATGTAAGGAATTTTACATTTGTATTTTTTAAAACTTCATGTTTTTATCATCTCCCCACTGAATATTAATTTCATGTCCAAAAGGTCATCTAGAAGTTTATCTCTCTTCTGTGAAATCTATTGGTACTAAATATATTCCAGAGATTTCTCAAATCCATTCCATTTTGCACACTGCTAATGCAGTAAACCCCAAACATTTGGATTGTATATATAAATGATTTGTATGTCCTATGCTAAAAAATCTTGTTCTTACTAGGACCCTACTGGTATGGTTATTCAGAATCCAGTCTGCTTTCAATAATTTTTAATTTGCATTTAAAACAGCGTAGTGAGTTAATATAATCTCTGACTATAGTGTATAATGTCTGGTTTGAACACTCATGAATGGCTGAGCCATGCACAGAAAAAAAATCCACCAGAATTATCAAAAAACTAAACTGGTGGATATGTCAGTTACCCAGAAACAAAAAGTGTAAATCCCCAAATATTCACATAATTTTTGAGAAGCTTACTTGCATATCCAACTTCATCATTATGTCTTGTTTTCTCTCACCCTAATAAGGCATAAAGCCTCCTTTATTCCTACTAACCCTTTGCTGTGGAGTGATTTCATCAGCAGAAACCCAA
>NW_010206323.1:0-42650 GCF_000695765.1 Mesitornis unicolor | reverse complement strand
ATTCCTGTCAATTTACAACAGAAATCCTTTTCTTCCTTCTTTCCCTCTGTTTGTTGTTTTTTTTTATGTAAACTGTTTAGAAAGGCTACTGAGATTAGACTGCTCCTTGTATCAGTAGGCATTGCTTTCCCAGAGTGACAGGCTAATTTCCTCCCTTTCTCTTCGCAGCCTTGCACCCTGCTAGCACTGTCGTGGGAACCGGAGAGTTTGCCATTAGCATCCTGAAAAGGTTTACCTAGGTCTTCATTTGTATGCATTGGCAAGTGAAAAACAGAGGGACAAAATTGAAATGTATGGGATATGGAAGTGGGGCTTTACTGCTTCAAGTGCTCGAAATCAAACCTTCAGGGACAAAAACGGAGCATTTGGGGCTCTAACACTGTTACAGGTATTTTGCGAAATGTAAAGAATTACATAATGGCAATGTTTTTGAAGTATGAGTTTAAAATAAAATTAGAGGATATTTTCAAAAGAGGAATGAAATCAGTCATTCTAGGGGAAAAGCTGAGGTAGTACACAGCAGTCTGACAAACTGGCACACTGTGGCTCTTCCTCTTGGCACTGCACATTTTAGTTCGGTTTCTGTTTCCATGTCAGAAAGTCAAACTGAGTTTTCAGAACTGCACCAATACAGGAACATAGAGAGGATGGGATATGATTGAGTACAAAAGCACTGCTGTTGGCTTTGTCCACATCTGGCCACTAGATCTCCCTCAGATGTTATCAGGTCCCTGCTCAGTTGTGAAACTCCTGCAGAGAAGAATACTGTAAGGGAGCTGAAAGACATCTCACCAGCTTCTCCTCAGGGTAAGATGTTCTGCTCGCATGAATCCTCCCCTGGAGGATGGTCATGGAGGGGGCTTGCCCTGTCCTTCTGGCATGTGGTACAGCCTGTAAAGGCACTTTCTCTCCTACTGGGTGATCACTGTGTGAAAGCAAATCATAATGAAGTTTTGATTTCAGCTGGTGTCTCACCCCAGTGAAGTCCTTTGTCATATTCAAATGGATCAAAAGGAGATTTAGGGTCTGAAGTTTTAGTTGAATCATGAATCTGTTATGAATCAAAATTAGATATTCTCCTTTGCCTAAAACCTAAAGCTAAGATGCCTATTTTCAGCCAGATCCTACTGCTAACTCCCTTCACATTTTATTCCCTCAAGCACATATTTTAGCAAATCACAAACTTATTCTTATATTGATTATGCCCTTGGCATGAAACTCTATTTCAATTTCACAGTAAATTGTAGCGCTGATCTTACTAAACACCACTTAAAGCCCTTACCTTATGCACTGATGTCATACTCCTTTCAGATAAACATCATTAAAAATCTATGTATCTGATACCAACCATGTGTGCTGTGTGCTGCTTATCTAAGTATGACCATAGCATACTCAGAAATCACTTGAAGAACTGCTGTTTTGAGAGCATCTTTAGTCAAACAGTGTGAGATCTCCCTGACAGCAAAATACTTCACAACTGAGTCAGGATGAGTCTGGACTAGTACTAAAATACAGATGGCATTCAGTATTTTTATGATAAAATCCATAGAAATCTAATCTGGTGTACAGAGGAAAATTAATTAGCATAGCAATTTAATTTAGTAAAGCAGTACATGCTGATTTTTTTAAATTTGCTTTCTGGCATCTAGAAACTTTATATTTTAGGTAAGTAAAGACACACTACTCAGTCTAAATTGTCCAGCTGCTCAAATACCAAAGAGTTGAATATTTTTTTTTAAACTATGTCTTAGGGAGAGAGGTAGAGGTGTTTTTTTCTGCAGCTCATAGCTTTTTTCCTTTTGTGTTATTCTGTGTAAAAAAACATGAAACAAAGATGGCCCTTTCAGTTTTCTGCTATGGTTCTTACTTCTAAGGGAGGCATGAAACCAAAGTATGGTCCAGAAGTAATCACAAAATTAAGTTGGTTGTCTATGTTTAAAAAAGCCAAAACACAAATAGCAATGCTCTCCCCACCAATTTTCAGAAGGTGAAAAAGATAGTTCTTGTTTTGCAATTGCTATGAAGGGTAGAACCATCCTCTCTTTAAAAATAGATTGTTATAGCTTGGCAACAGCAATAATCAGAGGTAGGAGTCTGCCTCTGGACCTCTGGGTAGCTTCTGGAGTGAGACCTGTTCATGCAGGAGAATTTACACCTCCCTGCAGAGATGTTCTGAAAACGACAGTAAGAAACTGTAGAGGAACACGACTGGCTGATTTAGTCCCTAGGTAGTCTGCATAAGAACATTAAGGCTAAAGGATTTGATACTGAAAGGCTGTTCTGTTGCAATTGCCCAGAAATTCAACGCATTGACAATAAAAGCCCACCAAGTATTTCACTTTTAACAGGTGGTCTATAAAACCTGAACAGCCTGGCGTATTATTAGACCAAACTTTTTTTAAGTTCAACGAGATGAAGCCTCTTTGGACCTACATTGGTTCTCATTAAAACTAAAGATTTTCCTTGGAACTCACTAGACCTTATCTGAACCAATACAAATGGAACAGGCTGATGTACTGGGATAATAATACAAAATATAAATGACATTTTTCTCATCTCCTCTTTGTTGTTTTCCTGTAAGCTTTTCATATAGGTTCCCCCATCTTATCAATGCTGAGTAGGTGAGGCCTTTCTGCAGAAACGTTCATTTCACATTGAAATAAACGTCTAAGGCAAGGGACTCTAGAAGCTTCTCTCTCTGCTGACTACGGAGGGAGTTGAGATAACCAGCTTAAACACAAGACTCAGCCAGAAATTCAGATCCAGATTCAGACTCTTGTGTTCCTGTTACAAGTAATGAAAACTGACAGCTCCATTCAGTTGCCCTGACTTAGCACCTAGTGCCTTTTAAGATGCGCTAGGTAAGATATTTTGTCTGCCCACTGGCAGCCTGCCCATCATAGCATGGTTTGCCCATAAGGCCTGACCCATATTAGCTGTATCTGAGTAGATTTTCCTGACATCTTGAGTTCTCTGAAATGGCCTAATTTTAGGCCACCCATATTTAGGCAACTCAACTGAGCCTTTAGTAACCACAGTAAACAAAAGGTGGGATTCAGTTACCTAAACTTTGGCAGCAAGTGCCAAATGAGAGCCCCTACGGCATCCGAGTCATTCGCCACTCAGGGCTCGCAGGTCCGACCTATGACTTTCTGCATCAGCAGCTGCAGCCATGTAGAATAATTGAAAATGTCTAAACAGAGAAAACATTTACCATCCTGAAAGGCCTGTTCAGACAACTGAACTTCCCCCCTCCCTGGGTCTAAAGAGCTATTCAGCTGATGAAAAGTAATTCGAGATACTGGGTTCAACTTGCTGTAACAGCTTACTCGCATCCAAAGGATAGGGTAGGCGCATAAATACAGGTGGTTGAATATTGGACTCCATCTGTAAATTCATTAATTTTAGATGTGATGAAGCCCACTGCAGTTACTTTATGCAGATGAAGTTATATATAAAACGTTGCTGATCTGGCAGTTATCACCATGATTAGAATTTGCAAAGTATATATGTTTCTACTGTCAATTATAGAAAGAATACCTCGCAAAATATGCACATTATTTAACACCATTTTACTCTCTAGCACTGTGATAGTTATGGTTTGTCAGCATTTCCCTTTACCTTTTATGAATCTGACTTTTCTCAGTGATTTTTACAGCATTAATTTTTTTCAAATGAAATTACACCTTGTTTTGCTTGTCATCAGCCTAAATACATTTTTAACCAAATACTGTAAAACAGGGAAAACATTTTAACCTCAGGCAGGTTAGTTCTAGACAAATTTTTGGCATGCTATATATAATAGTTTGGGCTAGAAACAGAAGTTTGGCATCACAATTTTAAGTTCTTCCTGAAAATGAGATTAGGCTGAATGATCCTTTTAGAAGTCGTGATCAGGACTGAACCAAATGCCTTTTCCCACATAGGTTTAAACTATTTGAGGGGGTAGATTTTTTTTTTCCCCAAAACCCAAAGCTATTAATTTGAAAGTCTAAAAATCAAACTATTATCACTTATTAGAAACAATTCTGGCAACCTGGGATCCTTTTTTCATTTCATTGACTGATTTCTGGTTCCACTTTTACTTCCTTACTTGATGGTGCCTTAGATGTATATACATATGCCTGTGTGGTACATAGTAATTGTTGGTTACCAGGTCAGCAGTCATATGGAAAAAAAAGATTATTATAGACGTTGGAATGGGGAAACAAGAAAATTAAGTTATGTGAACCTCATCTAAGCACAGAAAAAATGTCTAGAATGTAAGTAGCAGTCACATACCTCAGCTATGATCATGACTTTGCTTCTGGTGTTATAGAAACAAACATCTCAGATCTCTTTCAATTAGATGAATTGAGTTAGGACCCTGACTATCTTTCCTCACTAGGCTGCATAGCAGATGTGGTGCATTAACTTAATTGTTGCAGCAGAAGCACAGAGAGCTGCCATGGAGAAATCTGTTGTCTTTTTTCAGGTCCGTATCTTAGAAAAAATTATAATGTTTTGACTGGACCAAAACTATTACCTCTGGAAATTGTACCCTGAATGCCAGTTGTTTTTCTTTCCTCTTTTAATTCTTACTGTGTGGCTTAGGGCAAGCGACCAGCATGATACAACTTTACATATGACTAATAAAATAAAACTGACCCAAGAAAGGACTGAATACACATAGCCATATGATACTATGTCTTCGCTTAGATAGACAACAAGTATTCCCAAGGGGTCCTGAGACATTTTCTGTTTCTGCAGTTAATTCAACAGTTGGATGGGAAAAAAAGTCACGGTGCTTTCTGAGGAAGTCCATAACGAGAATTGCTGATCTCCTTGGAAAGGATGTGACTGCAAGTGCTGGGAAGTGTCTCCCTGTGTGTGGTTTCCACTGGCTGGGGTCACGGTTCCCTACGGTCAGATGCTCTCTCTCTGCGCTGCCTCTTCAGAGGCTGGCTCCTCCCGGCATTCCACATCCAGCTCGCTGCCGGGAACTGCTGGCAACTTGCGTTTTAGAGGCACTAAGGCCGGTACAGGACAGATAACTCTTTGTGAACTGAACTTTCTTTGTCCTGAAAGAAAGATACTTTCAGCAGTAAAAACAGACTTCCAATCTGTGTGGGAAGTCATGTTCCCTAAATGGGATAAATGGTGGCTGGTCCATATGCTTAAGCATTGCTTTCATTCATCACTGGTTGGAAAGGACAGAAACTCTGCAGAAGAACCAAGCTGCCTGCTAAGTAGTTTAGTAGTTTTGCAGCTGAACCTAACCTCCTCCCCAGTATATGTATTTATTGTCTGTGATACGCAACTGTATCACCTCTTGCTGAAGATCTTAAATGATCTGTAAATAAGAGTCTAGATATAACAGCTTAATGCATTTGAGACCAAAACACATACTTTTACAATTACTATATGCCATATTCTTGTATGTGTCATTTTTGTCTTCTAGAACGCTGCTTTCATAATATAGGGGAAAACTATCCAACCAAAATCACTGCAGTATTGTAGAAATTGCACTCTGCAGCTAGTGAATCAAATCAGAATAACACCATTTCTATAAAATTTTAAATTCCCCAGAAAAGTCTGTAGCAAGCATTACTTCTTATATCCTAGGCAACCTTAAAATAGCTAAAATTTTCTTTCCGACTCCTGGAGAATTTCCATAAGTACTAGAAAACTCTTGGCTGAATCCTATTTTCCTTATTCTGAGATTTAGTCTGGGCCTTACTGTAACTACTAGGAATGTTTGCATGAGTAAGGCAGGAAACATTTTATGCTATCCCCACAAACTATGCGATAGGGAAATTTGTCAGCCAGGCTTTCCAGGAATGATTGCATTGATTTATCTTCAGCATGGTATGTCTCAACAAGATTTCTTCAAACACTTAATTCTTACAGCTATTTCCCTTTAAGATACTCCTGACATCTGCAGCTTTTATAGCTCGGAGTGCTAGAAGGTTGCTCCTCAGATGGTCGTTACTTCACAAACAGTCGTGGTTTTGACAGTCATCGGCTATGCACAGCAAAATCCCAAATCTCTGTATCAGAGACTGGAATTCTTCTTTTAGAGAATAATTCTTCTGACTTTCTCCAACACTTTCTGGTTTTATTTTTCCTAGTTCCTTGTTATAGTTTCTGGAGCCAAAAAGGGGCTGTTTATCCCTTCCCATGAGCTCCCTACATGTCATGCTTGTAAGCACATTCGATGCTGTGCTTGTCCTCCCAAAAACTTCTCTGCCATGGCAGTTGGCTACATTGCAAGTGGAAGATAAAGAATCACAATATTCCCTGGGCCCCATGACTCCAGGGTAAATCCTGCACAGCAGAGACAGTCACTGCTTGTCCAGGAGAGCTGCAGTGGGACAGATAAGAAAGGCATGTTGGCTCTGGGGAGAACCTCCGTGGGAGGCAGGGGCCTCCATATAAAAGTGGAGCTCTCAGCACCAGGAGGGAAGCATCTGGGATATGTCCCATGCAGGCTGACGAGAAAACAAGGAGCTATCCTAACTCCCCAGCAAGTTCAACCTTTTCTCCATTACAGACATTGTAGCTTAAAACAGTTCTTGTTTTAATATGGAGCTTCCTCCAGTACAACCACAGTGGCATTCAGCCTCAGCTGAGAAGGGAGAACTTCTGAAAGCTCAGGCTTGGCAGCTTTGTATGGAAAAGCTTTGCTGCTGCCATAATGCCCTGGGAGAATGATGAGGAAAATGTAGGCTGCTAAAAATTAAAAGGATGAATAATGTAAACAAGTTGATTAAATTCTGTAACCTCTTCAACTTTACGGCTCTAGGGTGGCTTATGTCCTGTTAAAATGAATGGATTCTGCAAGCTGGGAGGAGGAAATTAGAGCTGCTAACAGAAAAAATACCAAGCAGTGTGCAGTAAAAGAAGGCACAAATAGCTAAAGAGAAATTGCTGCTTTATTTCAGCCATCTGGTCTACCCTTGTGGTGATATGCCTCATTATTTCATGGGGTAGAATTTGGTAAGTGCCTACAGACAAGGCTTTATAGAATACAGATAAATTTTTCTTCCCTGTTGTCTGATCCTATTTAAAGTGGATTTGAAGGATATCATGCCGAGAGCACTTTCCAGGGTAATTGTGTCTATTCAAATCTAAAATATGTTAAGACAAAATAAGACAAAATTCCTGTTCTGTCCTATTTTAAAATTCCTGAGATGCAAAGTGTCTTCAAATTAATAAAGGTATGAAGGATAAAGCTTCTTGCCAGCCATTCCTTTACAGCACGGACCCATTTTCACAAATATTAATCGATATGACTCCATATAATAAAGTAAGAGAGAAAGAGTAAATATAAGCTATTAAACATGCCAAAAGTTGTGTTTTTATGTGTATGAACTCAGAAGAGGCAGAGGATGTTTTGTGTCTCTGTCTTTTACCAAAAGTTTTGTCAGGTTGGGAAGCTTAATCTCCTCTGGGGTGTTCCAAATAACCTACATGATGGCAATCTCATGAAGTATGTGTCTACTTTGTCTGCAGCTGACAACTTCAAATGCAGCTGTCTTTGGCATTACCATTAACATGCTTGATAATACCTGTGGAGGACAATTTAACAAAAACACATGGTTACAGGTTCCCTTGGGATCCTTGAGGTTCAGAAGTACTCTCCACTGCAAGAGGACATGTGAGCCAGTAAGGGTGCAGATGGGCAGCTGGCCCTGCTGTCTCAGGTAAGAGGTGCAGGTGATGGGATGTCATACTCTGAGCATGCCAAAATGGGATGTGTGTACCCATTCCACTCCCATGACAGTGAAATAAGAGAGAGGAAACTTCCCTTTTCTGCAGGAGAGTGTGGGGAAAATCATCACTGAAAGAAATCTGTGCAAGTCTTGAGCTGGCAATGTCATTAGCAGAAGAAGTGGTCCGTCAGAGTAGAAATGTACCTACAGATTTACATCTACCTAGTGAACACACTTCTAGAGAGACGCATCTGTGTTGGAGAAGTGCAGACTTTGCTGTGAAAAAGGATGATAAAGCTGTCGCTCTGGAGGTCTTGGGTCAAAGAGGAACATGATGTCATGAACTGAAATGTCTCATGAAATTATCAGTTCTGTTTCTTCTCTCTTGTATGATAAATCCAGCTAGTGTCCCACATGAGGAATTCTGGGCAGGAAGGAGAACAACTGAGACAGGTTGAAATACTCCAGTAAGAATCAAAGCAGTAGAGGGACTTCAATGAGTTCAGTCCCCTATCATTTCTGGCAGTCACATCATGTAACCCCATAGGTTTATAATTGATCAAGTTCTATTTTACAGCTAATTAGATTTTTTTTTGCCTTAATGCCTCCAAGTAGAAAGCTATTCCGGATCTTCACTGTAATAATGTCTAGAGGTCTTCTAATTATCACCATAAGCATTGTTACGGCCAGGTTATATTAGTTCCTTAACCTAAATAGCACTTTGTCCACCGTGGGATTTCTTTTGTTAATATACTTATAAAGAACAACCATAGCTCCTTTCAGACATTAATGGGAACCTAAACAAACCAAGTCAGTTTTCCTAGTATCTAATCTAACCCTCCCCTGGTGCAACTTGAGGTCATTTTGTCTCATCCTATTGCTTGTTACTTGGGAGAAGAGGCTGACTTCCAACTCACTACAACCTCCTTTCAGGTAGTTGTAGAGGGCAATAAGGCTTCCCCTCAACCTCCTCTTCTCCAGACTAAACACCAGCGCCATCAGCCACTCCTCATGAGACTTGTGCTCCAGATCCCCAACCAGCTTTCTTGCTCTTCTCTGGACACAACTCAGTGCCTCAATGTCTTTCTTGTAGTAAGGGGCAAAAGTTCAGACAAGACTGTTCTCCAATTGATTAAATTGTACTAGATGTCTAAATATTGCCTTTGATATAAACTAAAAATGAGCCAGACAATGTTACTGTCATTATAAACTCCTGGGAATAAGCTCTCATATGTGTACTGTACTTTCATTGATTTCTTTTCTCATTCTGGTTTATTTGATCTTCATTTACTTGTAATAATAGAGGGAAGATAAACCTGAACTGGTTTTCTTTTTCAGTGTTTAAACTGTATAATTTCAAACACATAAGAGACAATATATTGTTAATATGCACTTTTATAAATTATTTGAGAGCTAACCTAAGTGGTACTGTGTAGATATTATTTACAGAAACAGAACCTTTGATGTGACAAAATACAGTGAATAGAAGCTGAAATGAAATAAATTCAAATTAGAAGTACAAGACAAAATTGCAATAGCCAGGAAGTATAATACAAAACTGCAATAGCCAGAAGAGTTGAACTTTGGAACAGGTTATTCAGAATAATGGGAGTTTCTACAGCAGCAGCAGTTTTAAAATCAAGACTGCTTGCTTTTCTAAAATATATGCATTATCTTAGAGAAGAAATTAATTCAGTAAAGTATTTAGGTTACACTAAGTGTTCATAGTAATCCTGTCTGTCAATAAAAAAATTTGTTTAAAATTATTGAATATATTTTAAGATTATTCAAACTGCTTTAGGCTAAAGCTGTAACAAATGAGGTAACTCCACTGCAGAGAGGTGACGCTGGTAGCTACCTACTCTAATAAGGAGTTGGAGTGGCAAAAAAAAAAGCTTATGCTCAAATATGAAATAGTTATGCTTCCTTTTAATGATGGTTTCCTGTTAAGATTAGCAATTTCTCTGGAATAATGAATACAATATGTAAGGTATTCACTGTTATAGGTGGCTAGGGGAACCAATAAGACTTGCAAGGCCAGCTCCAATTTGTACTTAAAGGAGTAATTCCTGGAATTGAAAATCCTTCTGAAACCTCTCCATAGATGTCAAGGACACTGGCAGAAGCTGACTGGAAGCTTTCTGCTACACAAGTTTTGAACAAAATGGCAATAGTGTGACAGGTTTATATTGAGTACAAACATGTCCCAGCACACCAGACCTGCCCTTTCATGTTCAGCATGAACAACGTATTGCCATATTGTAAGCAAGAATCATTTCAAGAAAATACATGGTGATACTAAGCAGATGCTGCCCTTCAGTCACCAAAACTTATAGTTTTATAAATGCTGTTTGGAGGAAGCCCTTGTAGTCATCTAGCTCAAAAAGCTGGGCTACTGCCAGTTGTCAGCCCTGGCATTGTCTTGTCACATCTTAAATCCTCTAAAGAAGGAGATCCCACAATGTCTCTGGGCATCTGTTCCAGCACTACCCCCTACATTTTTCATATATCCTGCTTTCCAGGGTTTCCCAATATTCAAACTGTATTCCCACTCTGCAGCCATTGCCCTCTGCTTTACCCCAGATTGAGAGAGCTTGGGTCCGTCATCTCTGTAGCAAACTTTCCTCAGCAGGATTGCCCCTTTGGCAAGTTCTGACTTGGCTTGCTCTTCACTTACAGTCATATAACTTTATCTCTTCACTGCCTCTCACTCATTAGTTATATTTCTTGACATTCCTATATTCAAATTCTATGGCTGTTTTAGTGTTCTGTGATGGTGAAAAGCATCACGTTTCTCCTCACCTTGTGATGTTTTAATGATGTAATTCTCAGTTCTGCTTGACTTATGAAGTATGTGAGTGACTGACTCAAAGTCCACTGAAATCTTTTGGGAAAGGTCTCCAAATGTTGATTTGATTTCAGCTTCAGGTGAGCAATTCTGACCTTATTCAATGTATTGACCATTTCAGAAGTAAAAGTGCAAAAAGAATGCACAGCAATAAGGTTCCCTACATATAGCATGAGGCTTAGCAACATAAACCAGTGCAAGGATGATGATTTCGCCCTTCTGTTCAAGTAAGTGTGAATCCAGGCCTTTCCTATTTCTCAAACAAGTATAGAACAGGCTGAAAGGCAGCAAAACATGGAGAATTTTCTTTTAAACATAATGGTGATGGAGAATTTGACAAATATTAACTAGTTTCATGTTTCTCTTCTGCAAAATGGAGAGAAAGGAATGTAAGAAAAATTTTAGTAAGTGCTACCCCATGTACAAGGTACATTCTTTTGAAGTATCATTGCTCTTTTAGAGCATCTGCTCTTCAAAGGAAAAAATGACAACTGGTTTGAATAGGAAACCTTAAGCCCTAAGCATAATAGATAAAGAATGTGAATGTCTTTTGAAGTAATGAGAAATCTTTGATGTATTTATAAAATCTCGCAAATCATCTTGTATTTTCATCCAGTTAATATATGGATTAAAATAATTAGTTATAGCTAACACATTTTACAATGTTTAAAAGCTGTTCTTCTGGATTTTCCCTTTTCTTCCTTCACTGCTGACATGCCTGCTAGTTTTGGAAGCCATATCACTGGTTTCTATAGTCAAAGGCAGATGTGTTAATACAGAAATGCTTAATGGCCTAAATAAAGCTTCCTTAATACAAATGGAAATTAAAAGCAGAGTGTGTGTTGGATGAAGGAAACCAGGCTGTTGCTATGCAGCTGGTTTCATTTATAAAGTTGACAGTTCCCTTGCTTAGCAGAGCAAAAGCCAAACTGTACTTTCATTTCATGACATGATAGTATAATCCACACTAGCTCCACTGAGGTCAGTGAATTTATCCTCAATTTATCTCTTGAGGAGCAGTATTTGGCTTTCACTAGAATAGGATTTCATTTACCACCTTATAAGATAAATGTGTTGGAGACATTTAAGGCAAACTAAAGTATTTGTTCTGTAGAGGTATCAGTGTTATTAAAATTGTCTTATTCCTATTCAGTGCCTGTCTTCTATGAAGAAAAAAAACCACCATTCCTCTGGGTTTTGGTAATTTTGTCTGACCAACACTCCCTACTGCTCCTGTCCTGCAGTCTGAGAGTAATGTCTTCCCTTAAGCCCTCCTTTGACAGCTCTGGACTTGTCTGGTGTTTCCAGTTCATAGAGAAGTTGTTGTCCTCAGAAAATATCAAGAGCTCTTTTGGCTTTTTGGCCACTCATTACTCTCTTTTTTGCAATAAAATCAGTTGTTTTCAAATCAGCAAAGTGTAATTGCATGTGCTAAGGGAGTCTTCACATCTCCTCTGCTATAATGAATGTGTCCCAGGGCTATGGTATCTATCCCCCACTTCAAACTGCCTGCTTAATTTCCCCTGCAGCAGCCCAGCACCTGCTGCTCATTTCACCGTGGGGACTCATCATGAATTTTTGTAATAATATTCAGGCATCTGTCCTGCACACTTTCTTATGTGAACATCTCTATTACTTTCTTTCAATCAACCCACCTTTGTTTCTATGACCTTTCTTATATTAATAACTAGGGAGTTTTTCTATGTAGAGCTTTATCACACAAGTGCCACCTGGTCTTCAGAGCTGTCCACATACCTGAATAGCGGAAATTACATACCAAACACCAAAATTACTACAGAAAACCTCCTGGTCTTTAGTTCATGTGGTTTTTTTTCTTGTAAAATAGTGTGGTTTAGGGGAAAATGTCAACAAAATGGTCTTTCTGCTTCATATCTCTTCTGTCTTACTGTTCTCTCATCAGTTCTTTTCTTGTAGGTCGGTGTAATTTCTCCAGCTGAATAATTCCAGCTGAATTATTGTCAATCATTACTGCAGCTACTAAGTAATGCTTCTGCTCTTTGCTTGATTTATTGCTTTGTTAGAACTCCACAGGTAAGTAATGTTGCCATGGTTCTTTTCTAGTGATGTACTAAGGCAATCTGGGGGCAGGAGTCAGCCTGGGATTAAGACATGTGAAATGAAGTGTCAATATTTGAGCTACAGGAGAAAATCAGTTGCTAAACTCAGCCTGAAGGTAGGTGCCTCATGTCAACTGAGATGTGCCAGGACATCCAGCATAGCTCTACAGGACCAGCAGGGGTGACACAGAAGTCATGGGAGAGCTGGAGAAGCAGGTACAAGCAGAAAGCCCTGGAGCCTCTAAAATGATATTTAAACATCTACCACCAGGCAACTGCAAGCCTATTGCTAATACCATCTTTTTTTAGCTGTCCTAAACTTGAACTGAATCCTGCCTTATGTCAGACAAGAGGAGTCAATCCAGCATGCTTTACTCAGGCACGAATTACTCTGTTGGTAGATGGGCTTTTGCCTGAACAAAGCCAGTTGGGTTGGGTTTCTAAGCATGTGTGTGATTACTTCTAATGCACGATCTTCTTGAAATATCCATTTTTGTTTAGAATATCCTCTGTTAAAACCATTTTTGTTATTTTTTTTCCTAAAAAAACAGGTGAAAGCTACCAAATTTGAAGGTTTTCCTTTCCATTCTCATACAGTAACTTTCAGGTTTTGCTCCCTAAGTCTAGCACATAGGTTTCTCATTATTTCCCTTTGAATTGCTCCCAGATATATAATGGGTCCTATTTGCTCTCTTGTTGAATAGGTGTCATGAGCAAAAGATTTTGCTCAGAGATTTGTCGCATCAAGCCTTACCTTCACATATTTTCTGTGAAAATTCTGCAACATTATGGGCCAGATATGTGCTGTGATCACAGAATCAGCACAGCTCATAACTGCTATGAGAAGGGCAGTTTCCAAAATTTGAGTGGAGCACAATAATCCAGCTGATGCTTTTCAGACCTGACCTGGACCATGTTTTTATCACAGGTGGCCTCTTGCCTTTAGTCCACATTAGAAAAGGGGTTGCTGTTCATTGATTCTGGAGAATTATTTTAAAAGAGTCTTCCAAACTGACATCTATCACACCATATTAAGAAGCTGTCTACCAGTTTGCACCACTTCAGTAGTGAGTAACAGTAAATAAGAAGCAGAATCTGGAACAGCCTCATTCAAGCTGTTCAGATCCTCCACCCTCTATCTCTACCTCCTCAGCAAGAACAGGAGTGTTGTGAACTGTCATAGGAGCTTCTTCTCTGGAGCCTCTGCTTGACTTCATAGCACCTGGAGCTGAGCAGCTACACTGTTGGATAAGGTCCTAATAATTCCCATTGCCTCTGAGAGAGATTTGTTTAATTTTGACCTTAGAAAGATGAATTAATCATAGCCTTTGACTTCTGATTTTTTACCATGAATTCTTCTCTCTCCTGGATTTAAACATAAAATCCCAGAGGCTTGCTTTTAATAAAAGTGACTTATCTTCTCTTAGGTTTTCTTTATGAATGTGACTCTCCTGGTTTTGCAGAACCCTCCTCCTCAAATCTCCTGATGTTGCACCATGCACATATATCAGGTGGATGAGTAGAAGAAGACAGGAAGAAAAACCACCATGCTTCACTAAAGCTGCATTATATTTTATCTCCTCCAGATATATTACTCCTCGAAAGAATGAGTAATGCAACGAATTAAAAGGAAAAGCTACTCAGTGGAATTGAGAGAATTAATGAGAAATACACAAATACCAACACAAAGGAGTCAAAAGAGAGTAAGGCAAGGAATTAAGAGAAGACAGGTCAGTGAAGACCACCTTTAACCTTTAAATATAATCTTTTCCCTCTTTAAACAAAAATTAAAAGCCAGAAAGGAAAATGCTGGAGGCCTCTTGTAAGAAGTTTTAAAAAAGAAAGTAATTGAACAGCAGGAAATATGAAAGTTCAAATGAGGAGTAAAGGCTTGGAAAAGACTTTCTGGATCACTGGGTATGATCCTCTGCCATTTCAGACTATCTTTCTCGTAAATTGAGCAACCACCCTCAATCTGGCTGAGTGTTTTGTCCCTTCACTTCTAAAGGGAGGCCACTGCAGCACTGCTGATTTACTGTGTAAACTTGTCCAGATTGGAGCAAACCAATGAACTCTTTTGTCAGCATTATTAATCGTCTTCAATATCCTCTTATATTCACCTCATATAAGTTACTAATGCAAAGCAAAATTTAAAAAAAACCCAAGCAATTTAAAATTTCTCCATTATTATTTCATTATGATGATTATAAAATTTAAGTAGTAAGTATTATCTTGCATGTAATACATGCACTAAAGATTAAGATTATTACAATGTTACAATAAGATTTTATAATAATGTTTAATAAAACTCTTGGTAAAGAAATCACCTTATAACCCACAAAAGTAAGAAATACAGGTTAACAATGCATATTTCTGGAAACCAAAGAGCAGGGATGATGTAGGTTAAGGTGGGTGATAAAGTTTCCAGTTCCCGTATTAGCTAAATATCCCCTGTGGCCTTTGGGCATGTGACTTTGCCAGGCTGTGCTGTGCTGTCCCCATATAGGGGGATAGAAGCATGTCAAAGAGTCACCACAAGGGTAAAGGGTTTCAGATCCTGTGACAATGATAGTTATATTTTAAATAGACAGGCAACAGGTGTTTATCATGAAAGCATTGCGCTCTTAATTCTTACATGGAACAGGCATATGTTTCGTATACAATACATAAAGTGTGTGTCATATTTCATATTGTAACAATGAAGACTGTGGTGTATTAAGGCTTCTTTCATATAATGAGTTACTCTATGATCTCATATAAATTCAATCTGTGAAACATTTGCAATGACTAGCGTTTGCAAAAGTACTTGTACCATATGAACTGCAGTATATACTCCCCAGCAAAGAGCATGTAGAATCCTATTCACATCATGGCACATAAACGTATTAATAAACAGAAAATTCTAGTAGTGAGAACCAAGAATTAATTTAATACTTGTTGTGAGAGACTGAGCAGTTAAATAACCCTGAATACTTATATAATTCACAAATTAGAATGGGCTACTTGCTCACTTCTGAAAAATGCATTTAGCCAAATGAAAATGTGAGTGGAAAAGGGAAAAAAGGTTAATTTAATTACCACAATTAATCACAGGAAATTTTAAATAAAAATGAGGTAATACAGAGCCAGATTGTTCTGTGCTCATACAAAGTAACACCAGACTTGGCCAGGAGTTTCACAGATTACATCAGTTTATGCGGACATTGAGGTGTAACTCATCTCACTTGTCTTTCAGTGTTTACACCTTTCATAGTCAACAGAGAGAAACAGATTTTTCTGGGCATCACTCACAGCACTTTAGATGCCAGCCTTAGTGTGGAAAGAGTCCTGCCTAGTTCTGACCGCTGACTGCAATGTGAGGTTATACACCCAGCTCAGAGGTAGATGTATGCTATTGATATGGTGCCAATATTTAGAGCAGGATCCAGCTGCCTGAATGGAGGCATGTGGTGGTGTTTTAGGCAACTTTCAGTGCCTCCCCTATCTCCTGCTACTCCAGCAAGACATGGGTTTCCAAACTGGCCTGTGTCATGTCTGCTGTTTCCATGAACCTATCTTCAATAAACTGTCATCTGACACGGCCTGGGTGCCCGGATTTAGGCAACTAAATGGCCTTCAAAGGTTCATGACGTTACTATCCAAGGAGCATATAGAATAAAAAAAAAAAAAAGCACAAGAGAAAGTTTGTGGGGGAGGGAAGGAGAAGGGAGAAAATGAACAACTTCAAAAGTAGCATATGCACTAAGCGTTTGCAAAAGGATTTCCTGCATACTTAAAAGCTGCAGTGATTTAACATGTCCTACATCTGGAAGTCCAGATCTATTTGCTGATTAACTTGGACTACAGTTTGAGCTCTTTAAATGAAAAAGCAGGTGCTTTTTCAAAAAAGTGGGAATATTCTTAAAATGTAGTTGTAAGCTTTGAACACTGATAGAAAAATAAATTATTCTTAATGTTTCACAGAAAAAGAAAGGTAAAGAAAGAATATTTTAAACTGAAACACATGACAATATCACTCTTTGCCTAAAGGAGTAATTATTACAGAAAACAAATTGTTATGACTGCAATTTCCTACATAGGATAAAAAAGTCCATCTCTTTGCAAAGCTATGTGATATAGTTATATTTGAAATTGTCTTTGAATGGGAAAAAATCTCTGTGTGCATGTAGATCTGTATACCATGAACATGATTTTTGGAGAGGTTGATTTTTGCAGGGAGGGGAAGCTGCTTATTCAGCTGCTTAATGAAAACACTATCACAGACACTTTGTGAAACAAGATAAAGGCTGTCTTCATAACGCTTTCTTATTAGAGAGTAAGGTATATGGCAGGTGAAGCAAATAATTTATAGGATTTTTCTTATTAAGGCCTTTTGATTATTGCTTCTCCATTTAGCCACATGGGCATAGAGCATTAAAAAACACTGATCTTCTGTGGTAATGAAACTCATCCCAGTGGCTTTGTACAGTTTGCCTTCAGGCACTTGAACAACCTTCAGAAGTCACGTAACTCTCTCCAGTGATTAAACAGGAACGTATGCTTCAACTTAAAGTCCTCTGAATCGTGTGTAAGGTAAACCATCTTCTCACAAGCCACCTGAACCATTATATGCCTTCTTTTAATCTTGACCTACCCTGGGTTCATGGTCACCAATGGTCTTGTCCTTCATTGATTTATTCAGTCTCTTTGTGGTCATATTTGACTGTGGTTTCTACAACATCCCATGGCAGTCAGTTTCACCTTTCTTACTAAGTATTATGTGAAGCAAAAAAGCGTTTTACTCTTAAGAATTTCACCTTGGCAACATGGAGGCGTGTTAAAACTAGACTACGGCCCTCCTTGCATAACGTTAACTCTGTGCATTACACTGTTTTGTTGCTCTTACAGTTAGGTATCCCATTTGAGAAGGTATATACAAGAATTGTCTTCAAAACATAAAAATTCAATTATATAATTTTTCTGTTGCTTCTTCAGAACTCTTAAAATGAGCAGTTAAATGCACAGTGATTTTTTTTCTAAAATCTCCAAGTATTGTACAGTATTGGAACTCCACAAGGCTGAAGTAACCTATTTTTCACTGTCTACAGCCAAACTGCATGAAATGTAAGCCTGCTGAGTTGCAGACAGTCTTCTTATTACAAGGGTATACAGTGCCTACCACAAGGGAGACATAACTCCTGTCTCCCTCTGTGGCTTTTTTATTCTCCTGGAGCAAATATGTTCTTGTCAGCGCTGCATCTATGGCTTGGCTGGGTGCAATAGCATGGCTTCTGTATTTTTTTCATTGGTTAGCCAATAGTGCTGGAATTAGCGTTTGTCTAATCATCGGAAACATAGTGCCAACATCTGGAAAACTTTAGTACATTGGGGACATCAAGTTTGTACTTTTTCCTGTGCTTGTGACATTGCCTATATCTCTTAGTGTACACTATTTTTGTTATTTTTGTTACAATACTTTACTCAAAAAGCATGTTCAAACCTAAGTCACCTATTTGACAGAGAGGGTTTTCTGAATTGCATCTATCTGATGCATCCCATGAGTATTTTCTATGAAAGTTCTAGGTGGAATTTTAAAACACTGAGGGTTTTTTATGCCACACGAATCTTTCTTCTGTTCTTTCTGTTCTGTTACCCACACCATAGTTTTTTAGGTTTTTACAGATTGATTTAATAATTCATGTAGAAACACTCTTTAATTTTTTTAATGGGTGGTGGACCCAGTTTCTTGGCTTTTTTTAGGTGAATTTTAGTATTGAGTAGTTAGATACCTTTAGCATAGCTGATTCTTCATGCTTAGAGCATTAGAATATCTATCGGCAAAATTTATGTTTGTATAGTATATCATATTGAATGAGTCACCATCTCTATGCCATAGTTGTCTCACCCATCAAGCTAGGGCAAATAATCCCTACTGATCTCATAGGGATAAGGTCACTTATGTAATATGTTGTACAGCTATCTAAGTGTATAAAATATAATGTGTGATTGTCAATCATTGCTATTAAAGACCGATTGTTATGAAATAGATCACTTTTCAGATCATATATTTTCAAAATATGAGTTCGTTGACATTAAAAATGTATTTCCCTGTCTCTGAACATAAATGCATATAGCATTGGATTGTTATTAAAGAGAGCTAAATTTTCTTAAACTATGAGGAACTTTGATTTTGAAAGTGAATAAGTGAATTTAACTAATGACCTGGCATAGAAAAATAAAGAAGACTGAAAATCTTTGGTACATTACTCCTGTTCAAATTGCTTTTAAACCTTCTCTTTTCTTCATCCTTTAGAGAAATGTACCTAAATCTTCCATAAAAGGCTCTGCACATTTAGAGTAAATACTGTCATCATATGCTAAAATCCTTTATCTTTAAGAAAAAAAAATCTTTTTTTAAATCAAGCAGCTAAATAATAGAAGAAAGAATACAGGAGTCCACAAGGCCTTTTTTTCCATTGTTTTTTCCAGTTCATTCTAGCTCCAGGCCTCAAACAGCAGAGTTTTAGTCATTTGCAACTGTCTGTGATTCATAGCACTTGTTTTTAATCAAGAGAAAATCTGTTTTGATTAAAAGTTTTGAATACAATGTGAGTGTAGGCATGAAGCACTCCCACGGTTCCTCAGGAAGCCATCCCACCATTCTGGCCAGCTGGAGGGATCTCTGTTATGATCACATACAGCAATGCATGGCCATCACAAGGAAGGAACTTGCTCATGACCACTGGCTGGAAATCTCTCTGCGTCTCCCTCCATCTGAAGTAACCAAACCAAAACAAACTTTTGGATGCGCTTTGGAGAGCCCTCTTTCTGAGCAAGGATTCCAACAGCTTGTTGGAATCTGCTTGAAATACGACGTCCGCAATTAAATAGAGTGTCCCTTTGTCAGATAGTGGAGAAAAGGATTAAATTCAGATAGATACAAATGCATATAATTGTAAGGAAACATAACAGCTAGTTACTATATACCCACAGTAATCAGCTAAATGGATGTACAGTAAAAAACGGAAGAAATAAGGGAGCTGAAGAGAAACTAATCTGGAGGAAAAACAGTGGTGATAGAGAAAAATTGAAGACAATGAGAATCGTGTATGCATTGACTAACAGTTTAAAATCAGGCTACTAGGTTTTTGGTTAAACATGTGGGTAAGTTACTTTATTTTTGCTGTTAGGTTCTTCTCCAAAATGCTGATCATTTACAAGTTGAACAAAACCAGAAAGTGTAATCGGCTAAATAAGGAGCTAGGCTTTTTGGTACATAAATATAATCCCTGGCTTTCCTTGTAAACAGGTTAGTATAACTTCTCTGATTCTTTTTCTAAGTAAAGGAAAATATTTCACTACTTGAGTTTAACCACCTAAGGCAAAATGCATTACTTCATCCGGCATTCAACTGATTAATAGTTAACTATTTTAAGAAATCATTACTAAGAGCTCTCTGTCTTAGCTGAATGAGCAGCTACCTTTGGTGGTTTAAAATCTGCCTGGAAAGTCTGTAGAGTGTATATGAACGTAAGAGGGATAGGAAGAGGTAAAAAGTACTCAGGGAAAAACATTCTGAATAAATATCCAACACTCATGTGAGGCCAAAATGCTGACATAAAAATAAACATTGCAAATATTTCCTAATGTAAAATGTTTAGTTTAAATTCTAAAAGTTTAAATTCTGTTTATAGCTGAGACTGCAATCCAGATAACTGCATTGCCTTCAAAATCATTAGCACCATAAAGCAGAACTAAAATCCAGTGAGAGATATGGGACAATTTAACTTGGTACACTGAAAAAAAAGGAAAGAAAAAATCTCCAACCCTCACTGAAAACCAAGCAAATTACTTTTAATACTTTGCACTGATTTTTTCCTAAGATACTGAAAAGCAGTAAGACTGTGTGACATTACAAATCAACAGAGACTTTCTTTATGCATTCCCTCCACTCCTAATCTCACTCTAAAAGATCAGGGAGAATTATCCCAGGCTTCAGGAATATTAAATCCCCAGGACATTGGTGATTCCAAAAATCAACGCAATTATCTGTTTTTCCTCTGTTAACAGCTACTAGCATAGAGTGTTGATTAGCATCCTCCCCTTCCCTCATTTCTGCATCCACCCACACACTGATAATTCATAATCAAGTAGCCAAACTGATGTAAAGATTCTAAACTGCTTTCTGCTTTCTTTATCGTTTTCCTGTATCCTAAGGGATCCTAGTCTCATATTGGACCCTGACAGAAATTAAGCTCATTTTATTTCAGATGTATTCCTATTAGCTTTAATTCTTATTACCACTGCAATTTCCCATAGTGTCAGGGTAACAGCACCTGAGCTGTCTTGCCCTGGCCCTGAAAGGCACTAATGGGGTTACTGTGGGACTCTGCATCTCTCTCTTTGTCAAAGTGAGTGTCTAGGAGCTGCAGTGCTGAAATCTGGTGTTGTCATAGAGGAGCTTGTCACAAGCACCTCACAGCTCCCACAGCACTTTGAGTGCACCTTGTCAAATCCACATATACTTTCTCCCAGTGTCAGCTGTGCCATGAGTCCTGTTAGTCAAAAGACAGGTTGTTGCAGGGTTTTACTGGAAAAAACTATAATAACTAGTTGTCCAGTTATTATGATTTGTCTCACTGATTTTTCTGGCCCACCCACATAGCCAAGTATATTTTGTATGCTCTTTGCTCTTACCCTCCTGCTCTTTTTTGACTCTTTATGGCAGCACCTCTTATTTACACCTGAGTGATGGCTTTACTGAATTAAGGAGAAAAAGCAACAGAAGAGGGATGTGCTGCTGCCATGTAACTTGGTAGCCACTTAGAGTCCTTTGTACCACCCACAGCACAACACCACTCTCCACTTCCATGCTCATCTTAATGAGAGCAGTCACCAGCACTGTTTGCAGACTTTCCTTCCCAAAGGATCCGCCTCCAGCAGCAGAGAACTCTAGGCCATGTCAACCTTGAGGCGACTGGAAAAAGGTTCTGTGCAAAGCAAAGACCCATTGGACTAGATGGCTCTTGTGGTCCCTTCCAACCTGGTGTTCTATGATTCTATGATTCCAGAGAAAAGAACCTCACTCTTCTTCCCCATCCCCCGTGCTCAGGGTATTTCTTCCTGTCTTTTTGCTTTCTTGCTTAATTTTGAGAGGGAGAATGTGTGGGTAATGGGGAGATGTCTCTTATTGCCTGAAGGAAGCAAAGTTCAGTATCTTAGATTTGACAGAAAGAGAAGGAAGAAGGAAGTTTTACAAAACATAAAGCAAACCGCCTTTAGTTACCCATTGCTTTCCATGCTTTGTTCCTCCAGAACACAGTCCTGTTGTCTCCGGGTGCAGGGAACAAACTATTATTAGATGCTGCAGAGCACTGCCTGGCTCCTCCATGTTTATCTTTAGTTGTCCTGTTATCTTTCCTGATTGCAGAAACACGACTCTGCTCCTCTCCTGGCTGTTTGTACAGAATTTCCCAGGCTGTTCTGCTCAGGAGTGACTTCTACCATCCTGTCCTTCTCTCTGTAATCAAGGTGAAATTTGGTTGCTCCAACTCACTCCATATATCATTAACAGATGGAGCTGCAGAATTTCTAATGTGACACTCTGTTGAGCCTTCATAAATATTCAGTCTGAAATACTGACATATATTATTTCTCTGGTGGTGGAGCTGCCTATATTATAGTTGTATGGGAAATTGCATGGTCACTGCATCCATCAGACTTCATGAGTATTTTTCTTTACAGTTTGCAAAAATAATATAAAACCTGATACAAAATCTAAGAAAATGTCTTTTTAAGACAAAAAGTACTTGTGTCTAAATAAGCTCCAGCTTATTTAAAAATGGAAAGCAATTGCACAGTTTCTGCTTTTTTACTTTCCTTGCCCCTCTTTCTTCTTTTTAGTTTGGCTATGGACAAAACATAAAGGTAACACAGTCCACAGAGTATTTAAATATTAATGTCAGACCCTGATAATAAGATACTGATTCTCAAAAACCTAAGACCAGCACTTTTGTTCACTGAATTAAAATAAAGGAAAAAAGAACTCTGCAATTATAGGTCATGTGCAATTACCCAGAAGGTCAGACAAAAAGCTATTGAAATAAACTTGTAGGCAGGGTGGGTTGCTGGGGAAGGAATCTCACTTAATGGAGCCCTGCAGCACAAATGTATCAGGCTGTTTGTGATAACCTTGGAGTGTTTGATAAGAAACGTAAAGACGTTTTTGCTTTGAGCTACTTCTCCAGCTCTCCACCAGTTTCCCATGGAGTCAGTCCATAAAAGCTTTGACAATTTTGCTGTAAGTTGCACCCTTTCAGAAGTCCGCCACAGCCTATTTGTTCCCTCAGGATTTGAAAGCTGCATAGCACCGAGCTCACTGTCCCCTTGCCATGAATTCTTCCTAATGCTCTCTGAAATAACTTTCCTGACCAGCTAAAGGATTACAGCTGAAGGAAAACAGAGCTTTGTCCCTGATGCTAACTGGAGGAATTCTCCAATCAGCAGCACTTATCATCAGCCAAAAACCAGGAACTACCAATGTCCAATATGTGCTGGGATCTTATATATTGAGGGCTCAGAATTAGATCTCAGTAACATATGAGACATTTTCTACTAGTTTCAGTGGAGTTAACGCAACCTTATCCTAAGAGTAAATGGACTCAAGTCTTTAGTATACTCCTTTGAAAATTACCTCTTTTGTCTGGTGTGGTACCTCATGACATGGGATACCGAGACATGGAAGACATGAGAGAGGATGGTAAATCAGGACTGTATGTGCATGGGATCTGTAGGCCATTCTATAATGTTTCCAAATAATTGCCAGAGAGCTATGTGAGGACAGAACTTCCCTTTTAATGGTGAAAAAAAATGACCTTTCAATTAAATATTTCTTTTTTAAAAAAAGGCTTTACTTCAGAGGAGGACCTATAAGAATCTGAACAATTTTCACTCTAATTTTTCTTCTTTATCAGACTTAATTTCCATGATACTACATTTTCTTACTTCTCAGCAGAAAAGGAATTCCTTGCTGTGATGTGCTTTGAAGAAAGCTGACCTTGACCAATTGAGGAGTAGAGGAACATCAAACACTCAGTTGGAATTCTACAGAGACGCTACTGCTACCTCAGATATTTTACAAATATTTTTCAGTACCAGATACACTATTTTTAATATGAACTTTCAACAGACATAAATGATCAACATCCTGCTTTTAAAAATACACAGATTAAAAATGTTGTCCATCTTTATTTCTTGTGGCATAATAGCTTTTTAAGGAAACTTCCACCTCCTATTGTAGCATTTTCTTTTTGTCTCACTCTCCTACAAATTGTTCCTTCAGATTGTCAGAATCACATGGCCAGCGCATAGCTGCATAATTCTGATATGATCTTCTGAGAGTAATAGGACTGGATTGCTCTGCGCAGTTGTTCACCCTGAGGAAGTGAGTGCTAAGTGGAATGAAGCATAAGTGTCTATTTCTGGTGGGTCACGTGGGAAAATAAAGTGAGTGCAAAGTTGACAAGACACCTGAGTGCATCTGATTTGTCAAGAGACTCTGCTGCCATCAGGTAGCTTCCCCATCAGTCAGTCTTGCCTGCCCTTACAGAGTTGCCATCTCATTAATTTTAATAGGGTTTCTTCCTTGGCTGTGGGGGTCAACACTGATTAAAATTGTTTCAGACTGTTGCTGATAAACTGGAGCCCAGCTGTAATCCTAATGAGAGGTCAAGAAAGGTCATTAATTACATCCTACTAGTTTTGGACAATTGGGCCAACAGTTGTCAGAAGAGGCAAGAGTGCAAATAGTAAGTTGTTACAAGTGACCCAATAAACTAGTTAAAAGGAGGCGGCAGAAATACAGAGTCCTACATATAATGATTATAGTCAGAAGTATTAGTTATGAGGCCTGAAGTACCAGTACTGGCCTTTATAAAACGAGGCATTATTCAAACAAGACACCTCTTTCTTTCTTTCTCTCTTTTCATGACACAAGTTGTAGCACTAGATAATTACACCTCAGGTAAACATCCCAGGCTCACTTTGCAGTCAATAGAGAGAAAGATGTTCTTCTAAGTGCAATTCATCATTTTGTAAAATCTCAAACAACCCAAATGTATCACAATCTAGAGGTTTTCTCTGTTGACTGCAAATGAAGCTTAAGATGATTCAGTAATCTGAGGTGCAGATATTGTCACTGTTACTGTCTAGAGTCAGGAGAAATGAATCTCACTGAAAGGTACTGTACTCATGAAGATGCTCTGCTTTCATTAATGGAAAGGCACAGACTCAAGGAATGTGTTCTTGCATTAGAGACACTGATTTTTAGCCAGACCTGATGGTCTGTATAAACACTGCATGAAGAAACATGTGAATGTAGGTCCTAATGTTGTTCCCCAGTCACAGGCCACTGCTGGAAATAGACCAAGCTATTGGAGAAAAAACAATACTTCTGAACACCAACGTTTTGCACAAGCTACATAGAAAAGTGCTGGTTGAATCCAGAAAGACCTCCAGTTTCAAGCCTGAGAGGTTTGTTTTGGCCAGCATCCTTGCCTGCCCAAAAGCCAAGGAGGCATAGAAAACATAGAGGACAAAAATATCTTTCATTGATGTTACTACCCAAATGGCTCTTTTTCAGAGCCCCACATCTTCAAGCTGAATCTTAGCAGGCTGAGTTCTACATGGGTAACCAAAAAAAACAAAATGTAAGTAAGACTTTCTCTTAATGAGCAATTGTTAATTATTAGCAGAACCACAAAACCACTACAAAAAGTAACCTGTCACTTTTTTTTAAGCCTAGGAGATGCAGAAGTGATGAACTTCCAAAGAGCACAAGATACAGTTTTGCTTGGATGTTTTTCATTATACTAATTTTGTCTTCTTTGGATGGAGAGTCTCGTTGTATATCTACATGGGACAAACCTTCCTGTAAGACTTCCTGACATTAGTTGTCTCTGAATTTCATGTGAGAATGTTTTTTTCTTGTGGATTTTTGGTATTACTCTCTCTGATCTCAGTCCACTCCTAACTGTTGAAATCAACAGAGCTGAGTGAGACAATTTTGAGCTTTAAAAATATTACATTTTGAGGTTTCTTAGTGAATGTGAATATTTCATTCCTGAAACAGAGGCTTCCTCAAGTGGCTGAACAGGTTGCCAAACCTCTGTGGTCTCTGCTGAGGTGTTTGCTTAGTCACTGTGCTCAGCTTCCACTTGCTCAGACTGTTGCAGGTAGTGTTATGTGTGAACAGAGTTGTGCAGAATCATGCAAAGGTGACTAGTGTCAGCTCAAAAGAGTTTAGATATGTGCATGCTCCTTATAACTCTAGTAAAGCTGTAAGCAAAGAGATATAAGAGAAGGGTGATGCCAAACATCTGACTATTGGGCTACCTGTGCAGAAAATAGAGATGAAGTATTGAAATGAGTCAGGAGACAACCAAGCATAAGAGCTTTATGATAACTGGTGACATAGCTCATATTGCTAGTGCTGGCCAAAAACTGAAGAGCTCTTCCATGGAAAATTTTGATTTTTCTTAAACTCCCTGCAAAACAAACAATCCCAGCCTAATTGATCATAGCAATACCATATGTGTAAAGAGGGTGTCTCGTCTGAACAATGTAACTTTTGATGGTTGACAAGTTAGAAGTCCAGACTGAACTACCTCAGAAACCATACCTTGTATTTGTTTGGAAATATTAATCAAATCCAAAGACTTTCAGATGAAAGATGTTGACCTCAACATATTGCATTTTCAATTTTTTTTTTAAATGGGAATATTTCCAAGTAGTTCAGTGTACAGAATTTGTCTCAGCTTCAGAGAGCAGCTGGAAGCAACTGTTGAAAAATCTCCATGAGGGATGTAGCTGGGCAATTAAGGATGACACATTTCATTCTCAGTCAATTGAATGAAAAATTAGTGTTTGACCTTGTTTACTATGCTGATTCTATATTCCACTGATGAGCTATCTGCCTTTCTATCCCAAAGCTGTCTTGCCTGTATTAAATATCTATTTTTGGAAGTGACAAACTGCCCCTAGAAGTCTCTATCTCTCGAGTTAGGTGAGGTGAATTAAAATCTAAAATGCCACATAGTAATATTTTGCAAACTCAGAACGGTACATTCAATCTAATTAAATATAGCAGTGTGCAATAATTTATCTAGCCTCAACTTCACTCTCCTTATTTCAGGCATAATATTCTCTGTTTTTCAGTAGAAATCAAGTGCCACAGAGAGGTTTGGGTCAAGAAGCAATTTTGGGACCATATATTACTAAAATTCCCAAGCAAAGATATATTGACTCTGATATCAAGAACAAGAGCAAATGATCAAAGATAGGAGTGTAGGCCAAATAGGAAAGTTACCTTGCAAAAACATAGTAAAAGCATAGCAGCTATGCTTACATTCCTTCATGGTTTAACTCAGCCAGCAACTAAGCACTACACAGCCACTTGCTCACCACTTTCTGCAGTGGGATAGCAGAGAGAATCAGAGGAAAAAAATAAGAAAACTTATGGGCTAAGAGAAGAACAGTTTAAATAGTTAATGATAATAAACACAGTAATATAGTAAAAGAGAACAGGGCTAAGAGAAAAGTAAGTGATGCAAGCATTCACCACACACTGATTGATACCAAGTCAGTCCCTGAGTAGCGATCATGCCCCCCCGCTGACTTTCCCCAGCTTATATATTGAACGTGATATCTAATGGCATGAAATATCTCTTTGGTCAGTTTGTGTCAGCTGTCCTGGCTTTGTCATGTCACACTTTCTTTCCAAAAGAAAACTGGGTGGATAGGGACAGTTTGAGAAACTGAAGTAAGTCCTCGGCTTAATGTAAACATTGCCTGGCAACAACTAAAACAACACTTTGCCATGGAAGATCATGTCATTTCCATACATCCAGGTTGTTTGTCCGTGTTTTTGCCCATTGCCAAAGAATAAATATTTCAGAAATACACCCCCATTCCCTAGCATTTGATTCCAGTAGCCCAAACTGTCCTTGGCAGCTTAGTGGAAACCCTAGCACCAGACTTTCTCAGTTTGTCTTCCACGTCCTTTCTGTTGACAGGTTTATAAGTTCTAGCTATCACCTATGCACACAACCAAAGACAACACAGCTGATAAGGCCTTATCCATGCCTTGTTCTAGACACCTTTTCAGAATGGTCAGGTTCTTGCTTTGGACTCCTTTCTCCTTTCTGCCAAAAAGAACTCCAGGTCGCAGTAAACACCTACAATGTCTTGCTTCAAAGTTTTTCCCTTGATCTGCCGCGCACCCATGTGATATTGCTCATGGTCCTGATACTGAGTCTCCTGCTGCAGTTTTTGGCTGCTGTTCAGCAGACAGCATTTATTCCAATTTATTTTTTTCCTTTTTTTCTTTCAAATCAGAATATGTATTTGAGGTTTATCAAGTTCTGGTCTGGTTTGGTTTTTGGGTTGGTTTTTTTTCCTCTTTTGATATGATACTGAAAAAGAACACCCTAGACTTTCCTGCATGGTTCTGTGAAAAATTTACTGACACTGAAAACACTTTATGGATTCCAGTCACTATTGCAATATCTTTGATATTGGGACTACTCCAATAAACACATTCTCTGCACATGATGCACTGTATTTCTTTATTCATCTGATCTCTTTCATTTAAATACTTGCCCTTCTGTACATTGCTTTTAACTCTTTAATATTACTGTTTTAAATTATTCTCAAACCAGTCCATACTGATTTTTCTCTGCTTCTTAATACAGTCATATAAAACAAGAAACAGTATAAAAAATTTATTGGGAAGACATGAAAAAAACTGTTTGAGATGAGAAGAAAAAGTAGCCTAAATCTCTTGAGACTTACTTAGAAACATGTAAGGTACATATACTTTTTAGTAATGAATGTCACATTCTAAAGCAGTGCATTTCTGTAGGAAGAAGTTTCAGTGTAGGACAGAAGTGGTTCAGTAACAAGTGTGATAAAACAGAATGAGGACTTCAGGATTTGATACCAGTAGTTCCAGGGCAGTCACAGCAGCAAAAATACATTCTAAATGCCAGAATAAATATTCCACACTCAGAGACCATATCCAATGGTCTAACACCATCCAATCTAACACTGACCTATCAGTTACACCAGCCATTTGTCTGCTGCATTTGGATTATGGCTTTTAAATGAGATGGTAATCACAATTTAATGTTATCAAGCAACAAAACAAATAAAGAGAATAGGTAGATTTTGAAAAGAAAAAAATTGCATAAACAGTTCAGGAGCACAACAGCCACTGATTTATTTCTTGTCATGATCTATTTTCACTTCAACAACAGATTTCTTTCTAAGGGATTCCAACAAAAGGATGACATGTTTACATATGCAATCAAATATCAAGGATAAATAAGACTTTTGGA
Source organism: Mesitornis unicolor (assembly GCF_000695765.1). Classification (NCBI taxonomy): domain Eukaryota; kingdom Metazoa; phylum Chordata; class Aves; order Mesitornithiformes; family Mesitornithidae; genus Mesitornis; species Mesitornis unicolor. Next base: position 13,657 of record NW_010206323.1, on the reverse strand, counting down.
AAAATACTGAAGTGCTTTATACCAGGAAGGAAGAATTGTTTCCAGCAACTTGATTTGATAGTCCTAAATGAGGTATGCATATTTTAAGATTCCAGTTACTTTCTAAACCCTTTCATCTTTGTGCAGACATCAATGCATATTTTCCACACTACACTAGGAATTCAGTCAACAGGACACTCAGATGTGATTTATCTGACCAGACGTAGATGTTTACATCTGAGTTGGTCATTTGGCTGTGTCCCTGTGCTAGTCCTTACCGAGCAAGGACTTAACAGGTGAAATTCATCTGGAAATAGGTACCTCACTTCATAAGATATGTTTCTACACATGCTACAAGAGCCAAATCCTAGGATTGCCTCTTTCTTTTCTCCGACTGTGAAAAGAGGTATGGGTGAGTAACCCAGGCATAAACATTTTTATGGTAGACATCTCAAGTCAGGTAGGATGAATCCCAATTTGAGAGTAAGTTCCAAACAACACAACCACATTATCCATATAATACCATAGAACCACAATCAGTCTTCATCTGCTGCTAAAAGATATGAGTCTCTCATCCCTATCTTTTATCATTCTAAAGCAATGGTGGTGATGCCATGACAAGAAAGCATACCCTAGCTGACAAATCTCATTCAAACAAAACACACACAGTTCTGAAGGGTGGAGGGTAAAATCATTATTTTCAATTAGAAAAGTCTTCTTGACTCTCTCGGGAGTTTTCCTACCTACTGTATCCCAGGGCCAAGCACAAGAAAAATCAATACATTATAGTTACCAACTATGAAACCTTTCATCTTTGAAGCTTTGGTCCTTATTTTCTCCCTTTCTGACAAGAACTGCACATGTGACCAAAAAATTAGAACATTTTGTTCAGTTTTTGTTTGTCTTTTGTATTAAAGATATGTTAGTATCAAATAAATCCCAGCAGGCAAGGGATCCTTTTGCCTTCTGGGACATGGCCACTATTCCCAGCTGCCCCTTGGTTAAAAGGTGTTCAACTGCACTCACTGGCATGTCTGCATCCTTCTGTCAGTATTCCCAAATGTTCTGGTTTTTTAAGCTGTTTCCCTCTTTTACCACATTTGACAGCACTGTCTTCATTTCAACCTCAGTGCATTAGTGAGGTTGTCTTGTGCAATACAGGGAATTTCTGTCTCATTTGGGGGATATTTCCTGGGTAAAACATATGATGACTTGTCATTCAGGCTGCACTGCAAATTGGAAGCCTTATTATACCCAAGAGCTGTTGAAGAGGGGCGGCAGGGAGGAGGTAAGAGCAGCCTGGTGTCCCAGGATGGCTCGGGCCACTTGCCACTCCAGGTTGCTCCAGGTTGTGGTGGTCCCATCACACAGGGCTCCTGTGCCCACTGCACCTGTGCCCTTTAACTTCATGTATTGTAATGCATTAAATTAAGATTCCCTTCTGAACAAGGCAGGGAGAGGTGGGAAGAACTCTGGGCTGTTTTCAAAAAGGCACACTTCTTTCAAACTCAGTCAGTCCCACATTTTTAAGATCATGACACACTTGCTCAGTCCTAGGGTGAACGTTTTGGCCTTTTTCAAAGTAGAAATTAAATAAATGAAGTATAAATTCTTAATTTTCCAGTATTGTAAAGTGGCTATAGATATAATGCTGTTCCAAAAAACAGCTCTAATTCTTTTCATGTAATTTCCACCCCTCCTCTGCAGTTACTCACAGGAATGATGTTCATATCTCTGAAAAATATGCTTACTGATAAAGGTATTTGTGGGAAAATGTAAGTCCATGAAGTAGTATCTTTAGAATACACAGTGAAGCAACTGGGAAACTGCTGTTACTTTTATGTATTTCCTCTGGAATACATTTACTTCTTCATGCATGATTGCTTTTATATGCACTGCTTGTTGACTTGATTTTGTTTTAATTAATTTATTCCCTGCTCAGAAAACATGTAGACATTACTACCTGTCTGAGTCTGAATTTAAATGTGTAGAATGCAATAAAGTCGTGCAGAAAAAAGTAGAATAGAACAGAATGAATATGTCAATGTAATTAATATAGCATAGTCTAGCATTTATTACTTGTTAAAGTGCACTTCAGTTATATGCATATTTTAGCTTTTCTAAATTATTTTTGCATATTGGATGGTTTCAAGACATTTATAAGTAGTGTGAATTATCGTGAGATTTGTCAGAAATTGTGAAAGTTGGCAATGTGGTTTAGAGTACCAAGATTTTACTAATTTTTTGCAAAATACGAGAAATAAGACTCCCTCAGCCCTCTGTTTATTCTGAACATAAAGAAGCAAAAAACCCCAATATTTTATTTTTAATGATTTATACTGAACTTGTCGAAATATGTCTAGATAAATATATTTTGGGGGGAAAAGTAGTCTTTATTCCCAAATTCTTTGTCTGTTTGGCTGAATGTGGAGGTGCTGGGTAACAGAGTTTTTGCAGACACTGAAGAAATTAGGTTTTGTCCTTCTTTTGAATGGTGTCTATAAACTGGAGTCTTTACTCGGCTGATTTCGTCTGATAAGACTTTGACTGTCTGGTCTCCCTCTACATTCAGCAGAAATAATCACCTCCAGGCACATCCTACTGTGTCAGCTGAAATGCCCTCTCTGGGTGCCTACCTGTCTCCACAGAGGGTGCCTTGATGAATACTGAGAATGGATAGACAGCTTTTACAGAGGAAAAAAAAAAATATGAGATGGATCCCTCCTGATTGATCATGAGGGGAAAGAGCCCTGCCCCCCCAGACCTGCTACAATAACTCATCCAGGCTTTAAACAGTCAAAGTGCTGGTGATCCTGCATTCCTCAGTACACGATGTGGAGAGCTTCAAAGGGAGCTTGTTCTTCACTCAGACTTCAGCTAAAATACCAGGTCAAAGGTTGAGGGTTTGTAAACTAATAATCCCCAGATGACAGGAGAGAAGCCCTTACCAAAATTCTTCCTCTCTTTTTTTCTTTCTTTCTCATTGCTTTACTTCATAGGGACAAGTCAAAAAACGGTTGAAGGAAGAGAATTTTTAATGCAAGCAACAACTCTGTGAATATCTAGGGTAAGGAAGGAAAGAATGCATACACGTTTTCACAAACACGTTTAAAAAAGGAATGTGCATGAGCCAAGAAGAGGCTTATGATTTGACTCACTGAAGACTGTAATAGCATTTGCAACAATGTTAATTTTTGGTTTTTCTTACTCTCCTCTTTTAGTTGTCTTGGAGCTACCTGAATTGTGCAATAAAGAGGAAAAACAGGAATCCAGCTGATACCCTCATCTTTTTTGGTAAATTAGTTATTACAAAATACAAAGGAAAAAGCAGATCCTTGGTGCAAATTTCAGTACCTAGTCAGTACACAGATGTACTTTACTAATGCAAGGCTTGGAAGTTTCATATGGAGGACTTTTTAGGCAAGCCATATAAGTGGAAGTTTTGCAATGACCTGAGGTGCTGAAATAGTCTTTAGGAGAGTAATTTCCAGCCAGAGGCATCTGTTGTCTCTCAGCCAGCAAGTCCAACCTGCACAAGATCAGAAGTTTATCTCTAGCAAGCTTTCTTCAGCTCAAGCTTCTGCAGCTCAAGTACCCTCATCTCTGAAAAACATGAGACAGAGCAGCTCACTCTCTCACCCCTTGTCCCTCACTACTTGGTCTGTGAAGGAATTTCTTTACTGAGGCTTTTGTGTGTGTGTATATAGATAATAAAGACATTTACAGATACACTAAACAGTAGGAAGCAGTCAGGGAGCAAGCTGTGTGAACAGCAATGCTTTCCCAAGGCACTGCCACACTTCTCAATACATGTAAGGTGCCATGGAGAAAAGCAGGAGAGGACCCACTCCAGCAACTACTGATGTCAGGGAGGTATGAAATTTCTTAACTGCCCAGCAGTGGGACAGAGGCTAAAAAGATTGGACTACAATAAGGCCTGACAGCAAATTTTGAAAAAAACATGGAATTTTCCACATAGTTGGTCTTTGACTCCCACCACAGTTTTCTTGGGCCATTATGGGCTTTATCTGAGAGAGCTATGGTCAGATCTGATACGATGGTCAGTCTGCATATGAGATTCACCAAGTCAGCTCATGGGCTTTCTTACATCTAGAAATATGGATGAAAAATGTACATAACTGTATCAGTTTAAAGGTTAGATGGCCAGTGTGAACTGGTGATCTGTGCTCAACTTATAACAGAGGTAAAAGAAAAAAAAAGAAAACTCTGTTAGCAGCTCCTCTTATGCCATCTGGGAATTATTAGTTTGCAAGCCTTCATACTTTGACTGAATTTGTGCTAAACTCTAAGTGGGAAATAGCTGCTTTGAAACTTTTCTCAACCTGTGACAACCAAATCTCTATAACTCAGCCTGTCTGAGGCCCAGATGAACTACTGTAGCAGGTTTCACCAGCTTAGGACAGGTTCTTTAAGCCCACAGTGCTTACTCCAAGTGGGAACCATCTTCACTTGCCTAAAAGATGGGCTGGTTTAACCCTTCAGGCTCTGCTTTAAAAAAGCCTTTAGAGGGCTATTCAACCACCTCTCTTGGACACCTGTTTTAGGACCTGGTGAACTGCCCTCTTGAGCTGCAGCATTTGCTCTTCCTTTCTTCCTCTTGCATTGACCACAGGAAGCTCCCAGGTACCTGGCCCAGAGGCACCTTCTCCAAGGGCTTCACTGAACTACTCAGAGAAAATGGCTAAAAGAGGTGTGGAAGAGGAAGACAAGAATAGTGGGCATAAAGCTAAAGGGTAAAAGGGCATGCAGTGCTTCGCAGGTGGAAAAATACATCCATTCATTCATTTAGTCATGTAGAACTGCTTTCTACACAGTGCTGATGCTTTGTTCTATCCTCCATCCAAAGAAAAATACTTCAGTTTTTCAGAGAAATAGCTTTGTCTGCAAAATTTTTGTCTTTTTGAGCAATGAGCAGAAAAAGTTGAAGATAAAGCCGCAGAATGGTGGCTTTATGTTCACATATTCTACCTCCAGCATAGCCAGTGTGGTTTTCTTTAAGAATAGCAAATTTGTCATACAGAAAATACACAACATGCTCTGTATGGCTTATCATAGCCAAAAATACATGACAGAGAAAAGAAAGAAAATGCTTGGTGTTACAGAATCAACAGACCTCATGCTCAGAAAAAATGTAAGCAATTTATTACAAGTCTAAATGGTATCATTCTGCATGACTGTAGGAAAGGAGTGGAGTTCAATTGTTGGGAAAAAAACAATCAATCTTTTACTGGAATCCCAAGGATCAAGGCAAAATACGGCATTGAGCCCAGCTTTAATAACCTTCAATGACATATAAACCTTAATTTTCTTCAGTAGAAAGGTATTTTTTCTTCAAGTACCTTTTTTTCCTTTTGGACAGATATTTGACTACTGTAGAGCACATAAGACACACAAGATGCCTTCAATTCATTTTTATATAAAGTATGTGATGTCCAGTTCTGGATTAAGAAAAACCTTTTTGGAACAACTGGAAATCCCTGACTATACCTTTTTTAATGTTTTTAAGGATTTTTGAACCCTTCTATGATAAAACAGATTAATTAATTAAAGGCAATTTAAGTTGGTATAAACGGCTTCTACATGCTCAGCTCTCAAGCTGTAAAACTGCATTGCTCTTTAATATAAGCATATATTTGACAGATCTGTGAGGTTTAATTATTTTTTCCAGTGTATATATCCCAAATTTCCCTAGCATATTTTTCCCCCACTGGCTTATCTGTGAGGAAAATCCCAGCTGTTGTTAAATCCAAGTACAACTGAAAAAAACAGACCTTTGAATTTTTCCACAACACTTCTGCTTCTGCATTTCCTAGATGATGGATGAGGATTGGTTTGAGTTCAGGAGTTTTCCTGTACACTGTGCCATGAAAAGGTGGGGGTGAAACAAAACAGGAGAAATCTCTGCTAAGTTTTGTTGGTTTTGATCTAAGTTTCCTTCTTGTATTCCCATTGTATATACGAAAGTTTTGCCATTAAATTCCATTCTCACACGCAGTCAGTGAACCATACTGAAGTTAGCTGAAAATGGAATATCTCTGTGAATATATGCAAAGTTTAAAATCTGGTTCATCTGACAGAACCAATTCTCCTGGGAGAACCTCATGCATCCTTTATCACATACGTGATGCTGGCAAAGCTTAGAAAGAGACCAGGGAAGAAATGCTGGCCTTGACATTAGCTCTCACTTCTATCATTCCTAGGCTTATCCTATGTAGGTGTCCCCCAAAAATACTTTGGGCTACTGGACAATGGAAATTCTAAAAAATGTGACTCTAACTTATTTTTGGATGTGAAACAAACCAAAACCTCAGAAATTGTCGGAAGACTGGGAAAGACTTTCCTTCTCAATTCTCTTGCTAACAGTTACATTTGACGTATTGGTGAAATCTTGATCCTATTATAGCTATATAAAAAATTTCAACTGATTTTAGCAGGAGCTGCTCTTCATACCCTACATCCACTAAGTATCTGAAAATATGATTCTCCTCTTCCAAAAGATGAGAGAGACTACTCATTAGTATTGATCTAAATATCATTAGATATAATTTTTTATCTGGAGGTCCTGCAAGAGGAAAGACCTCTTCTCTGTTAGATATGTAGGAATATTTCTTCTGAACTGCAGAAAAACCCCAGTGTCCTTAGTGCTGCTAAACTGCAGAGCTACATGGGTTTGTATGCAGCTGAATGAATCTTATTATACACTTAATAGACCCTGTTACATCTCTAAAGTCAAAGAAGATATGAATACCAGTGTCAGTGCTTAAAGGTATCATTGCTGGTACTCTACCTACCACTGCCAAGCATACTATTAATTATACTGGTGTCTCAAGTGACTTGCAGTTACATTAAGTGATCAGAATAAAACCTTGCTGAATTTCAACTGTCTAGAAATGGCTGGTGGCTGCCCTGCAGCTTTGGTTGGATTCTAGCATTAAATCAAAATGTATGTGAGTGAGTGTTTGAAGATTCCCAATGGGCAAAAAATGTAATATGCTGAAGGGTGTACGAATTACTCACGGCTATTTTAGGAAGAACTTGCTGCGACAAACTTAAAACACTTATGATAGATTTATAGCTGCATTTCTTTACAGCACTACCTCCTGCCATAAAAAGGTGCAGAAATTATTTAATCTCTCTCTTGCTGGATGAAAGGCTCACACAAACAGAGTAATTTTAAGCTCCAGGGGAAAAAAAGGCAGCACAAAGAAAAGGAAAAACGTTTTCCAAGCAGTGTTTTTATGAATGAATTAAAACCTATTTCAGTTGATAGTGTCCTTGTTAAGTCCAAAGACAGCTGATTTTATTGGTCTCTATTCTATTGTAGTAAACCACTACCAGCTCCACATAAAATGACCACAGTTTGATAGACTCTGTGATTATACATTTTGAAACCATATCTTTGGAAGCTAAGTTTTACCACTGCTCATTACTGCCTTTAAATTTGACTGGAAATAATACATCATGCTCTCACATAGGCAATTATCAATGTTTGCTCCAGGGACCTTTGACTTTGAAGAGAACTAAATGATACGGTTGTTTGCCTGCATAATATCCTAATATTTGCACAGGTTATATATATTTGCACAGGGCTGTGTTTATATAGGTTCCTGTCTGAAGTGGCTAGCTAAAAACAAACTCCCTTCCTAAAGCTATACGATCATGTCAGCATGGAAAGATGCCAGGTAGACTATGCCGGGCAAAGCACTTCATAGGCTTTATGGAGCCAAGCTGGTTTTGGGATCTCAGCTGCCTCCAAACAGAGGGATCTTGGGCTTAGACGCATTTCTCAGTGCAGATGTGTCCCATGGTTGCATGGAGACCTGTTTGGTGGCATCTCAGCTCTCAGCTGTGTGTTGGGGTTTTGCGTCTGCAGAAAGATGGCCAGGCTGGCGGAGAGGGGGAATGGGCTGGTCTGTGCTACTGTGCACTACCCCTGGCTGGAGCTGGGATGTGGTAGGTTTAGGGACAGTCTATATAATTTTTACTGGAGGTTGTAATTATCTGTAATGGCTCACAGGTTTACCCTGGGTTCTGTAAGCACTTAAACTTTTGGAAATGGTCAGGGCCATGGCAGCAGTGGTGCTGGAGCAGCTCTGGTGCCTGCCTGTGGAGCAGGGCCGCCCAGGCGAGAGGAATGCCTCCAACCTCCCAGCCCAGTGGGGGCTGAGCTGGTGCTGAGTGAAGAAACAATGAGCACAGAGGAGTTATCAGGAGGTGAGCCCAGAGACATTTACTGGGGCAGAGGGACAGCATGCTGCAGTGGGGAACTCTCCTCCTCTCCTTCCCACCACACGTGCCAGCCACCTGGCTGTGCTCCTCAGGAACAGATCAGCACCGTCTTGAACTTGTTAAAATTGCCTTCATCCCTTGCAGCTTTTTTTTTTCCTTTCATTTTTTTTCTTTGCACAAACAAACTGTGCTTACCCTCCCTTCATCTACACAACAAAGGTGATATCCAGCAATATGGTAACCCCTCAAGATGTTTATTTTAACACACTGGCCTTTTACTTCTGAAGATTAGAATCCTCTGGGGCCCAAGAAAACCTAAACAGTGAAATTCAAAGGGACGTGGAAAAGTTTTGCGTTTGATTCATTAAATATCTTACATGTGTGAAAGACTCCTTCACTAGTTTTTCTAGTAAGGCCAACATGGCACTTTGTATTTTGGAACTGAGTTTGGTCTGAGACATTTTCCCTGTTAAAAAACGTGTGGCTGAGTCATAGGAAGATGGATGGTCCCTCTGCTCCAAGACTCAACACATGGGATGGAGGGCTCTGTGCCATGCGATGAAGGGAAAATGTTGGGTGACAGTGGTGATCCTGCGAACACCCCTCCCGTCCCCCCAAACACAGGTTGCAGCGCAGGCTTCAGGACAGCTGTGGTTCCCAGGGGAAGTATTTCTGCCCCGAGCATAGCCTGCAGCTGGGCAGCAAGGTTGCAGGGGCTGGGGCCAATGCACAGGGGACTCCTCAGAGATGCTGGGACTGTTTCAGTGTTAAAAATTGCAGCCTTCAGAAATTAAAGCTGTAACTGTTCCTCCTCAGATACAAAGGCTTCAGCTAATGGCTTAGACAGGAGCAAGTGCATAGTTAGTCAAATGAAAGAGTGGCTGCTGGCCCCTGCATACAGCAGAGACACCCAGACCAGGAATGAAGAAATCTGAGCGGCTGACACAATTTTAGGAAGTAGTTTTGGAGAAATGTAAATACGTCCATAAAATCCCTGAAAGATTCTCTTCTTTGGTGAAGAATTTAAGGTGTCTCTTGTCCCCTGTTAAAGCCTTATATTGTTTTGGTCACTTAGAATTGCTGAGTTGATTCTTTTTAAAATGTGGTATTAAAGATATCAGAGTAAAAGGCACATTCGTGGCTTTTCTTTCTGGCTGCTAAATGGCTTAGAAAGTATGCAGCTCTTCTTCTAGGGAAGAAATGGTTTTATGGATTAAAATTCAAAGGAAAAGGTAAAAAATTGCACATAACTCTTTACTGCAAAAGATGATTTTTCTCTTCAGTGCAGGTTAGTGCTTTCACGACAAGCTGATGAAAGAGGGTCTCAGTGGTTTTTTCCCTGTACACAGGGTCTCAGGTGAAGCAAGAAAATATGGAAGAGCAGCACAAGCGTATATGGAGGAAAGAGGGGAGGGGGAGGTAAAGCCAGCAAAATTAGCTTCTGATTGTCAACTATCCCAGCTGGAATTAGATTATGTCACTTGTGAATATTTCATAGTTACCAGCTGAAAGACATCTAGTCGAGCAATTAAAGCCAATCAGTGGAAGAGCTGAGTGTTTTGCTTCTCAGCCAGCTAAAATAAGCCATTTGTTGTATTAACATTTTAAGGGGAAAAAGAAGAAAAACAATATATTTCTTTCTAATGGCAATGGGAAAGAATGGCAGGGACAATTTTGTCAGCAACTATGCATTGCTGAGCAGTAATTTCAACCCTGCTGGCTGGGAGAACAGCTCAGGGACTCCTGTGAGGAGCAATATGCCAGGGGAGGGTGGGCCTGCATCTGTGATGCCCTGGTCCACACAGGGGGCATCAGGGAAAACCCTCCTCTTCCTACCTAACTAAAGCATGTTGGAGGATGTTTGGCTAACTTAGAAGGCCTTCTTCTCAACCTCATCTCCAAGATAAGCTCCCATTGATGTTAAAGGCAATAATCCAAAGGAGGAAGCCAAGGCTGAGCTTCATGCTGCAACCCAGCCCTTTTTTAACTTTTTTCCCCTTTTTCTTCTGATGTGATGCTGGGGCCATGGATCAGACTGCAAGCAGTAGAGAACAGAAATAAAGTTCTTGTTTCCTGCACACTAGCGCATCAGGAAAAATTAAACCTAATGCTCATTTTCTAGAACAGCATTAACTTCTACGAAGAAATTAATTGTTCAGCTGGCCTCTTAATCTAGATGACAATTTTATTACAATTAAAATATCACCTCCAGGAGGCTCTTTGTTTGCATTTGACAGATTTTATTGTGTTTATATACACTAATGAAGCAGAATGAAATTATGCAGCTTATATTAAATTTAAATGACTGATTTATTGTATTAAAAACCCAAAATTTATCATGCATGTTCTTTATTGCCACACAAACTACACTGGCTCACTGCTGGTTTATATTCCACTCTGGTGATTTGCCCAATTGAATAAGGTTTTGTGAGTGCACTAAAATAAAGTAAATCAATGTCCAAATAGTTAAAACAGGAAATACTATCTTTAAACAATTTAGAAGAGTAAAAATGTTGTGTTCCTAGGTCTAGCCTGTGCTTCAGGTCAGTGGCTCTAATTTCATGGGTTACTATCAGTGATTTCACTGAAGGGCTTTAATTTGAGCCTTTGCCAACTGAGCTCAACTTTCTACCAGCTCATTTTTGTTGTTGAGGTTTCTTGTTACTTATATTTATTGATCTAGTAAACTCTGTTATTCCCCATTGAACATGCAGCTCAAATAGTCCCTACTGCACACAGTATGTCATAGAAAGGAGCAGTGAGCACTCAGGTTTCCATGTAAGTACTGAGCTGATCAACATAAACCTGAATGCAATCTGATTCATGTTAATATTTTCTGATTACGGAATCCCTCTCACTTTACTTTAGATTTCTGTCCCATAGATGCTTACAGCTTATCTTGTTACTCCATGTTTTCTTCCTTCATTAACAAAGAGAATTAGCTACGTGGTGAGGTACACTGGATATGCATTTTGGATGCATTTAGGATGTAATGGGTTTTACTGTAATGCATCTATTCCTTTCCATACAGAGGAAGCCAAAGGTGATTAGTTCAGATATAGAAGACATCCACAGTGCAGAAATCTGTTTAGTCCAATTAATCCCATGGCCAGCATCTGAAATATTGCTAAGAAATGTTGCAATCACGGCAATTACTGGTACTTTTTATTGTGAATACAAGCATAAATAAATGTCTTGGGATAAAAACTCTTGTAAACTCACCAAAAAAAATAACTGGAATCACCACTATTAGGGTGTATCAGAAAATTCTAGAATGCTTTAAGTGGACCAAGAAGTGTTATTTGAGAATAGCAGTTTTACTGAAAACTTGACTTTCAGGAAATACATTTATTTCACATATCCAGTTTGAATCTGATAACCAATTTTGGCCAGAGGAACTACTAATAATTCAGAAGATCATTTTTCTTTTGTAAAAGCAGTGCTTGGTGAACTCATGAAATCACTGATTTATTTTCCTTTGTAGTATTGCTATATCTTCAGCTCAGCTTTCCACTTTGGCTATTAGCTCATTGACAGATATTGTTTCATACTTAATACTATGGGAAAAGCAAGATATTTGGGCTGATTTTCTGCTCACTATTAAAACGGTATGACGTCGATAATGACTTAAATTATTTCTGTGATTAAGTGTATTGCGTAACAATACAGATATTTGAGGGTATGAGTAAGTTGGACCTAGGAGTCAGCTTTAGTTTCTAGGACTTTATGCAGGATGATGAGTCTCACTGCCCTCACCCTTCAGCTCCCAGCTGTCTGTACATAGGGGCTGTAGGGACTCTGGTGTGTGGATCTGTCTTGCCTGTGGGTGGCATCCACCAGTTTCATCAGCAGAAAGCTTCGTGTAACCTCCAGGACTCAGCTGTGCTGATACCAGTTTCTGTAGAGTGTAAGCAAAGATTCAGTAACTTGCATTCCTTTTTGGTGCCTATTTGAACTGCAGAAAAGTAGCAGGAAACAAGGTGGAAAGAGTCTCCTGGTGGATCCTTCCTACTTCTTGCTAACTCCTCATTCAACCATGGAAGACACTTAGACTCACAGACTTGTTAAGTACCTACAGTGTATAGGGATTGGGTAGCTGCCACACATCAGAGGTAGGGAATCCCAGCAAACAGGATCTTCTTTAAAATATAGACTCTGATTCTGAAACACTTAGTTTTCATATCTGATACAAGAAGCAGATGTGTCTGGTCATATAAGTTGAGCATGAATTTTCCTCTGCATGACTCACTTGAGGAAATAACACTTCTCCCTCATTGAACTTTCAGTGAGAAAAATTAACACACCATGTTAGAACACAAAGAACCCAATACTGAAAAATGCCGCTGCTTTAGTATACCACAATCGCCCTCCTTAAAATCAAGGGGTCAGATTATGGCCCACCCTACAACAAAGGGCCTAGACCAAAGTCATATATGTTGCTCCTTTCAAAATTTCTAGCCTGAGGATAGATTTTTGTCTCTAAGACAGGTCCAGGGTCCTGCCCACAGATCGCATGAAAAGCCCAGAAGCCCTGTCAATCCTGGAAAGCTCATTAGTGAAGAATATGAGTTACCATGGGACCTTTCTTATATTTAAAAAAAAAAGGAAAACAAAAGAAGACTAATATGTCTTTGAGTGGGGGAATAATATACTTCCTCCCTGGAGCACCATCCCCTGTTCCTTGCTGTCTGACTTGTCTGGCTTCTGTTCTTTTTGCTCTACGTAAATCGCAGCGATGCAATAAGCCTTATAACCAAGTTGTTCTGTGTGCTAATGATGTCCTTGCCCATTTGGTATTGTTAAAAGAAGCCTAGGTAAACTATTGTATTTTTCAGCAGATAATTTGTTATAGAGATCAGTTTACAAAGTAGAAAAAAATCTGTGACAAAAAAGGAAAAGGTTCTTTCTGTGATGTTACATAAAGAATGTCTATTAAGGAAGGTTCTTATCTCTGTGTATGGACCAGCTATAAGTTGGACATGATATTCTTGAAAGGAATGAAGCTGTTCTGAGTTAGAGACATGAAGAATCCTGTAGAGACATTCAATGCTGTAGACATTGCATTGCCGCACTTATCTGGGATAGGATTTTGGTGGTTTCTTTATGATAATTGAATGACTTCCTAGTTTCTTAGGATAGCAACATTAAAAATGTAAATATGTGATTGCCTGCTGCTTTTCCCCTCATTTTTGTAATGTGATGAGTGACACATTGCTTTTTCCTCTGGAAAATTTTGGTTGCAAGTTGGACAAGACAGCTGTCTTTACTGTCTTTACTACAAACTAACTGGACAAAGCTCTAAAGGTTTGAAATTTTTATTGACAGATCATGCTGTTAGAGATTCCATACTTTCATTTTAATGTGTTTTTTTAATTTTCATTTAGTCATTTTAATTAGAAATATTATAATGTATATAATATAATATATA
>NW_010206322.1:0-7420 GCF_000695765.1 Mesitornis unicolor | reverse complement strand
AGAAGTCTCTTGACTGTGGCTGAGTCCAGCATGCACCCACAGGGCTCTGCAGCCTCTGCATCAGCAGCTGCTCTCTCATTTCCCCCCTTACAGGCTCATTTTCTTTCTCTTGTTCACAGAGATTACTCTGATTCTAATCAAAACGGGGAGGAAAAAGCCCCACACAATGCTGAGGGGACAAAATGATGCAAAGGATAAAGGAGTTGTGTAGCACTGAGACCATACCCATTTGTAATAGGGATTTTGGTCGCAAAAATGCTTCTTATCAATAGGGAAAATAAAGCCACAAAAGGTCCCTAGATGAGCAAACATAATGAAACCTGCCAAGATGAGTGATAAAAATTACAGAAAGAAAAACCATACACGTCTCCAGGAAACTGCCAGTACCATTGCTAAAACCCTTTTTTCCTACTACCTGAAGGATGCACCTTTTTAAAATCCGAATTAAAAGCTTGCCAACATTGGTACCTCACCTTCTATCTGCCATTACTGTATACCCTCTCTGTTCTGCCAAAGGATCCAGTACACCAAACAGCATCCAGGACTTTTTAAAAATTCATGGTGTACAGGGAAAAACTGAGCGCAGGGTCACACTCTGTATTACAGCATCTCTAGCAGCCACAGCAGCTTTAGGGCAAGCTTTTCCCCCTCTACTCTGCCCTGGTGAGACCACATCTGGAATATTGCGTCCAGTTCTGGGCCCTCAGGTCAAGAAGGACAGGAACTGCTGGAGAGAGTCCAGCGTAGGGCTACAAAGATGATCAAGGGAGTGGAGCATCTCCCTGATGAGGAGCGGCTGAGGGAGCTGGGTCTCTTTAGTTTGCAGAAGAGGAGACTGAGGGGAGACCTCATTCGTGTTTATAAATATTTAAAGGGTGAGTGTCACGAGGATGGAGCCAGGCTCTTCTCGGTGACAAACAATGACAGGACAAGGGGTAATGGACACAAGCTGGAACACAGGAGGTTCCACTTCAATTGGAGAAGAAACTTCTTCTCAGTGAGGGTGACAGAGCCCTGGCCCAGGCTGCCCAGAGAGGTTGTGGAGTCTCCTTCTCTGCAGACATTCAAAACCCGCCTGGACGCCTTCCTGTGTAACCTCATCTGGGTGTTCCTGCTCCAGCAGGGGGATTGGACTGGATGAGCTTTTGAGGTCCCTTCCAATCCCTAACGTTCTGTGTTCTGGGATTCTGTCCTGCACCACTGCTGGCAACATCCACACGGCCATGGAGAGGCGACTGCTTCATCCAGAACCGAGCTCGCACCAAGGGAAGACTTTTCACGCTGAGGTGACAACTCCTCTGAGGTGCTAAAGGTACCAACAACCGAATTTCTGCTCAAAGAGACCAATGGAACTTGAAGATCTCGGGGAAAAAAAATGATTCAGTAGGTGAATGCAGACTTAATTTCAAATATGTCCTCATTCGTATATGTGTAAAAGAAAGTAAGCCTGAAAAGGCTCTGCTGTTATTAAATAATTGTGTTTCTTATCTTGGGAGTGACCGTTTCATCTTTTATATACATACAAAGAAACCCCCATCTGTTTGCTTTTGAGCATGGAACAGGCAGCTCAGATGGCAATTTTAATTGAGCGTGCTCATGCTGCTGCACAAGAACAGCAGTGTGCAGACCTGCGGCTGACGAGAAAAGGCTTCACCCTACCACCTACACCTTCGCTTCATTACAAATACCCCTGCTGGTTCACACAACTCAGCTCCAAGTCTGCAACATGCCTAGAGGCAGGAATTGGAGCAGAAACACAAACTGGAGCAGAATTCAGTATGTTAATTGCTATTTCTCATTCACATTCCATACAGGGCCAATATACCTGCTGAAATTCGTGAACAGCACACCATTGGTTTTGTCTGTGTGTATGTGCATTTCTAAATACACTCGTGTCATTTTACCCATATAAAAGCACACATAATGGCAAGAAATGAAACAGTTGACTGTCATGCATGGTATACACGCTTCTTGCTGTACAAGAAAAAGAAGTGTGGTTCTGTTTGTGCTAAATGACTGGTGTTTGCAACCTCTGTGCCAAGACAGAGAATTCAGTCTTCAAAGAATAGCTTGGGTCTTGTACGACACTACACTTGGGGAACTTAAGTGACACGGGAAGGTGACTACACAGGCAGTGACAGCCACAGAAATGGTGCAGTAACTGGCACAAGTCCATTCATGTAAGAACGTGTAAGCATGCGTGGTCTAACAAAGCTACTCTATGTTTTAATGCAAAGGATTCTTAGCATGGTTTAATATGTCAAAACACAAGAAGGACAGGGTGAGCTGATGTCTGTCACTCAAATACAGCCACTGAATAAGCGTCCCCAGAAAGGAGCCCTGATCGAGGCTCTCGGCAGCTGTGGAAGCTCCCAGCATCCCAAAAAGGCCCATGGTGAAGATCCACACCATCACACAGCGCCGGCAGTGACCGTGCCTCACCCCAGAGCGCAGTCTGACGGGGAGCGTTTCAGGGAATTAAAAATCTCAGTGCAAGGTTTAAATTACATAAATTATCTACCAAAGCATGCAGAGACTGCATATTAAACCAGTCTTAATCATGAGCCTAATCCTCAAGGAAGCAGGATGGAGCGTCATGAGACCCTCATTAAAACTGCAAATGATTTCAGTGGGAGTTTGTCCTGAGTGAAAACACGATCCCACAACTGCAGAAACAGAGAAAGAGAGAAAAAATACCTGGCAAGGAAAAAAAAGGTGGTGTAACTTGGAATCACAATTTCAACATACATTAGGCTAACAAAACACAGAAGCTATTTAAACATGACAAACACTTTAAAAAGTCATTTGATATTTACTTATTTTCCTCACACCATTCACCCACTTCGGAAAGGAGACAAGGTTTACGTTCTGTGCTCCTGCAGTACAACACTGCTACATTACACTGGCAAAACATTGCATTTTTCTAATTCTATTTTGCATTTGGTTCCCAGAAATCACTTCCTTTTCACAGCAGCCATAGTAAGCAAACCAAGCACGATGGCCATCCCGCCCCGATAAACAAGCAACAATACAAATATAGAAATCAGGTAATCTGAAGTTCAGAGAGCAAGCAGCAAGAGAACAGCAAACCCGAAAGCACTAAGCAATGAAAAGCTGCTTATTTCTGAAAACCTCTTCAGTTTTTACTCGTTCAATATTTATGGCCTGTTAAATAATTACACATACAAGAGTTTCACACGCTCAAGTTTTATTTTCCTGCTATTCTCTCCTATTGAAATAACTGCAAGATTAATCGTAGCCATAAAAAGGCAGCATCGAACCCTTTGATGGCCATTCCTGTTTATGAACTGCACGAACACGTTAGACCAATAGGAAAAACAGTTCAATGTCAGCATTTAAATCTCTGCAGCAATCAACTTGTAAAAGCTCAAAGTCAATCTGAGGCACAGGAACGCTGCAAACGTCAAAGCTTGCAATGCTACATGAAAAAGTGACTTTCTTGCAAGGTAACATTGCTTACGAAAAGAAAAGCAAAGCATCAGAAAAGACCTAATAGGTATTTTCTATTGGTTTTCCTACAGGACTCGGCCTTCTGAAAAGGCCACTTCTGAGATGTAAGCTCTGAACACCATCCCCTTGAAGGCAAAACACATTTTGTTTTCAACAGGTATTACTTAAAACTCTTTAGCACTGGTAGAACTAGAGCACAACCATTACATGCCCTAAATTCATTTACATCTCTAGGTAAGTAAAATGCTGAGACCACCGAAGTCACGTAATCATCAAAAAGGGGATGTAACTCACTGCCCATGAGGCAGCGATAAAGTTAGCCCACTACTATAAACAGCCAGGCTTCGAGTGCGCCGAGTTTCCTTTGATGTAAATGGGATAATTTCATGCTTCAAGAAAAGGAGCAGGATGCAGGAAAAACTGGATTTGGTTCCTTACCCTGTCAAAGGCTGCTTGCGTTACTCCCACAGGTCCCTTTGGGATAGCGAGGTCAACTCGGGGTTGCTCAACAAGGACGCACCTGGAGGCACTCAGCGCAGATACAGCGGGGAAGGAACCAGAGGCACTTGGGAAGCAAGCGCGCACCAGCTGAGACAGGACGATTACATCAGGAATGAAGGTGCCTTTGTGAGAATCCGAGGAGTTACGTACACTTAGGGGAGAAAGGACTTTTAAAAATATGCACTAGAATATAAGCCACGATCCACAGGGGATTACGGATCTGCTACTGGGCCTCAACAGGCCTTGTCCATCTCTAGTGCACTGTTAAACACCTCCACGGAAAGGAGTTTTCAAGAGCCTGGCATCCTCTGCTAAGCAGACCTGCAAGCTGTGTGGCGTACTAAAGACACAAAAATGAATTAATTTTGAAGTTATAGTTTGGATGTGGTAAAGCTTTGACACAGGTGAGTGAACAATGCAAATACTGTATCCTGGTTGTAGAATTGTGTCGTTCCCAATTATCCGACACAGTAATATGAAATCAGAGGCTACAGACAACCAGGGAAAAGCAGCATCAGAAGAGAAGGCTACAGGAAGATCTTACTGCTGCCTTCAGCTATAAGATAGGAGGGCCTACAGAAGATGGAGCCAGGCTTTTCTCAGAGACGCACAGTGACAGGATGGGAGATGACAAACACATGCTACAACACAGAAAAGTCTGGGGAGATACAGGGATGTTTTTCCATTAAACACGAGGACAGGGGTCCACTTTGTGCAGGGGACTGGACTAGGTGACCCCCAGAGGTCCCTTCTGTCTTCAATTATCCCATGACTTCATGCAGAGATGATCATGGGCTGCTTTCATTTTATTCTGTCTCAATAAATTTGATCAAAGCTTTCATCATTAGCCCTACAAACCAGTCTGGGCATCTGGAAAATGAGTCTGCCTCTTCTGTGCCTTGTCACTGGAGGATGCTGTAGCTCCAGAAGTGTTCCCGCATCCTGTATCCTGTCCTACATTTGTTCCACAGGTACAGTCCTCAGCTGCTGTAACCCAGCAGAGCTCCCAGTGGCCACCAGGGATGGGGGACAGTGACAGGACTATGGAAGTTGCTGTATTTTAAGCTGGCAACAGCCAGTCAGTGTAGTGGGAGTGCTGTCAAAATGCACACCTGTGCACCTGACATCAGCATCGCCTCATTCAGTTCCCTGAACGATCTGAAGCAAATTAATCCAACAGAATGGTCTCCAATTTACATGTTCTGCTGCATTTACAGTCCCCTGCTATCTTCTCACGTGTATGTTGAACGCTGGGGGAAAAGAAAAAAAGGGAGGGAAAGAAAAACAAAACAAAACCCCAAACAAACCAGAAAAACCCCAAAGCTCTGTCACTGCCCTGGCATCTGGCTGTGCCTGCCTGATTTGGCCTAGTTATTTTCCTTTTGCTACTTGAGGTTAAATGGTCCAGTGCATGCGATGCCCTGAATGGAACAGTGCACCCTTCTCCAGGAGGAATTCTCCACGGACAGGGAAGAGTTTAAGTCACTTTCCACAAAAGTGCAGTAATGTCACTAAACTCAGTCACGCAGAAGACCTGTGTGAAAGAAGAATAACAGAGATGTAATATCCTCTGGGGTGAACAGAGAGCTACGAGAGGACTGTGCATTTGGGGGCGAGCAATACTGTCAACACTACCAACAATTACAGAATTTTGCATTTGGGCAACTTCACCGAAAATGAGGACAGAGCAGATCACAGCAGAGAGAACAGCATCCACTGCAGCAGCGCACCAAGTGCCTAGGACCATGGAAAACACCCATTAAAAATATAACTGTCAAGTGCAGATACATATCCCCGAACAACTCATGACATGTACTTCAAAATAAAAAGGACTGCATGAACTGGTACTGTATTTCAAACCAACATCCAGGGTTTGATTTCATATTCCATTTCCACTTAAAAATCTATTTCCAGGACTGCTGCTTATTAAACCCTTCCTATTAAAACATTCCCTATTACATGCAATATGAATTCAGGTCTCCTCTTTCCTTTTACCTCCTCATAACATCCTACTGTACCTTTCTGTATAATAATTTCTGCTCTTAACTAGGAGAATGTCACGTATCTGATAAATAAGTGGCGAGTTCATGCTGCCTGCATTCCTCAGTCTCATTATAAATACAATGTCCTAAGGCAAGAGGTTGCCAGCTTAGATTTTCACTTGCTCTATCCCTTTAATTTGTGTTCCCATCAGTGCTGTTACTGTTTGTTAGCATTTGTTTCTATTTTTCTCTGGAGATCTTTTGTTTAAATCACTGGTTAAATAATCAGAGGGAAATTTAAAATGTCTTTGTTGTAAAAGCAGAATGATTCAGTACCTGCGCTGGAACAGCACTGGGTGGACAACGTTCATTTTGCTGGAGGTCTCCATTAGCTCAGTGAGAAAATTCCCTCCCCCCTCTCCCAGCCTCAAGAAACTGGATAGGGAAATAGGAGGAATCTTTTCATATGCAGAAGCAAAGCCTGTGCATATCAGCAGAGGCAGCAGCACAGCTCTAGGGTGCTCACCCAGCCACACTGGGTTGCTTTCAGTAAGAGCGACGAACAAGAAGTCTGGGGCTCTGGCCACGGTGGGTTCTCCAGCGGGAGAGTGCGTGTAACCTGCCAAAGAGCTCCTGGCAGCCTGCAGAGCCCTTCATGCTGCTCTGTAACCTGGCAGCAAACAAACAGCTACAAGCTCCTCAGCCTTCAAGCCCACTCTGAGGTCAAAACTATTTCCTGTATCTCAGAACAGCTCCTGCCGAGGTACGTGGGAGTTGCAGGATCGGGCTGATGGAGGCACTCGCTCTACTCCCACTGCTTCCAGATACTCTGCTCTCCTTTTCAATGGTTTGTGGGGAGCTCCTTGCAGACCAGCAAGCTGGCAGGAGGAGGATGAAATCCACTCTCATTTCAGAGCACCTTCCCACGACGGCAGTTGTGCACCCACCCCCTCACAGCAGGCAGGGAGCAGCAGCAACGGGCGATATTAAACAGGACGAGCCTCCTTCTCCCCACGCCACTTTCGTGGTATCCTGCAAGGCCAAAGTGGTTCACGTGTTTATGTGCAAGCAGCCAACCTCTCCTAAGAGAGGCCTCGTTCAGGCAGCCGCTGAATCGAAAAAGGCTTCGTCAAGGAAGACGAGGCTGGGACTTGGCTCGCCCCAATACCAGCTCTTCCCCTTCCCCACCAGGAGCACTGCAGCAGCGCAGCTAAATGGGGTTTCTCTGTTCCCTCTCACCCACCATCCCATTTCTTTTCATTTATTAAGTATGTTTCTCAAAATAACTTCCTTCTCTTCAATATTAAATTCCTCCTCCCTCTCCTCCCTTCCCCAGCCTCAATCAACACAACTTCTTAAATTGTGAATCTGGTCCCTTCTGCCTGTTGCAGACAGCACCGATTTCTGAGCGTGCTTCTCCTTGATTTAGGGGCTCACTCTGCTTCCACACAGAAAAAGGAAAGGAA
>NW_010206321.1:3931-4897 GCF_000695765.1 Mesitornis unicolor | reverse complement strand
AATCATGCACTTTCTTTTTCTAAAACAAGCTGAATTGTTGCAAGACGACCACAGGACTCCGAGACGACTCTTTAAGAGTTATAAATCGAAGACTTTTATTTTATCAGAAGCTGCGCTTTTATAGTCCAAATTCCCTTAGTCATCCTACATCAGCATTTCTATTGGTTACAAATGTGTCCATATTGTCTAAGCTAATACATGATTGGTTACTATCTTACACATGTGTCACCGCCCACATCTGCTTCCGGTTGGTTTACTTCCGGGTCATTCTCTTGCCGCATCGCCGTACTTCCTCATTCTTTATCCCGATGTCATCTTAAGGTAGTCTTTCTAAATTACAGAATTCTTAAGGTGGTGATTCTAAATTATACAATTCTATATAATCATATCCTTTTTCATTCATAAAGCCTCCAACAAACTGTCAGCTGTCAAGTTACATAATAAATTTGTGATTGTCGTGGATTAACCTGGCAAGCATACAAACACCACAAAATTACACTCGCTCGCACGTCCCCTTCCCAGTGGGATGAAGGAGAGAATTGGGAGAGTAGAAGTGCTCACAAGCAGCAGCCACTGACTTTTAAATACCTGCAGGGATGATGACTCCACCACTTCCCCGAGCAGACTTTTTCAATGCCTGATAACCCTTTCAGTGAAGATTTTTTCCTAATATCCAATCTAAACCTCCCCTGGCACAACTTGAGGCCATTTCCTCTCGTCCTATCACTTGTTACTTGGGAGAAGAGACCAACACCGACTGCACTACAACCTCCTTTTCGGTAGTTGTAGAGAGTGATTATGTCTCGCATTAGCCTCCTTTTCTTCAGGCTAAACAATCCCAGCTCCCTTAGCTGCTTCTCATAAGGCTTGTGCTCCTTCCTACCCTTGAGCAGATCAACACTCCCGCCCAATTTGGTGTCATTTGCAAACTTACTGAGGGAGCACTCAATCCCTTCATCCAGATCA
>NW_010206321.1:0-3904 GCF_000695765.1 Mesitornis unicolor | reverse complement strand
CATCCAGATCATTGATAAAGATATTAAACAAGACTGGCCCCAACACTGAGAACACCACTTGTGACTGGCTGCCAACTGAATTTAGTACCATTCACCACAATTTTCTGTGCTCAGCTGTCCAGTCGGCTTCTTACCCAGCAAAGAGTAAGCCTGTCTAAGCCATGAACGGCCAGTCTCTCCAGGAGAATGCTTGGGTAAATGGTGTCAAAGGCTTTTTGTCCAGGTAGACAACATCCACAGCCTTTCCCTCATCCACTAGGCTGGTAAACTGATGATAGAAGGAGATCAGGTTGGTCAAGCAGGAACTGCTTTTCATGAACCCATGCTGGCTTGGCCTGATCCCCTGGTTGTCCTGCTCATGCCATGTAAGCACAGTCAAGATCCGCTCCATAATCTGCCCTGGTACTGAGGTCAGACTGACAGGCCTGTAGTTCCCCAGATCCTCCTTCCAGCCCTTTTTGTAGATGAGCATCACATTGGCAAGCTTCCAGTTGTCTGGGACCTCCTCTCTTAACCAGGACTGCTGATAAATGATGAAGTGTGGTTTTGTAAGCTCTTCCACCATCTCTCTCAGTACCCTTGAGTGGATCCCACCCAGCCCCATAGACTTTCATGTGTCTAAGTGGTGTAGCAGGTCACTAACCATTTCCCCTTGGATTATGTGGGCTTCATTCTGCTCCCCATCCCTATCTTCTAGCTCAGGGTGATGGGTACTTGGAGAACAACTCTTCTTTCTATTAAAGACTGAGGCAAAGAAGGCATCAAGTACCTCAGCCTTTTCATCATCTTTGGTGGCAATGTTCCCCGCTGCATACACTAAAGGGTGGAGATTCTCCTTGGCACTCTTTTTGTTTGTAATGTACCTATAGAAACATTTTTATTGTCTTTTATAGCAGTAGCCAGATTAAGTTCTATTTGGGTTTTGGCCCTTTTAATTTTCCCCCAAATAACGTCATGACATCGTTGTAGTCCTCCTGAGTTGCCTGTCCCTTCTTCCAAAGGTCATATCTCCTTCTTTTCCTGAGTTCCAGCCAAAGCTCTCTGTTCAGCCAGGCCGGTGTTCTTTCCTGCCGTCTTGTCTTTCAGCCCATAGGTATGGCCTGCTCCTTTTCTTTTAAGATTTCTTTCTTGAAGAATGTCCAGCTTTCCTGGAGTCCTTTGCCCTAAATACTCACAAGATGAATGCCAGGAAACTGTGAAAATATTCAAAATGTTTGCAGATTGTGTTCCTTATCCAATAGCTAAGGACCACACAGCCATTCTCTCAACCTACCCCCCATCCAAGCAGGACAGGTAAGAGAATAGGAAGAGCAAAAGCAAGAAAACTCTGGGTTAAGATAAAGATAGTTTAATAAGTAAAGAAGAAAACGAAAGAAAACAAAAACACAAACCAAGTGATGCAAAGACAATCACTCATCATCTCCCACAAATAAATTAATGCCCAGCCAGTCTCTGAGCAATGGCTGTCTCCACCAAAACCCCCTCCTCAGCTGTTTTGTTTTGCTGAGCATGACATTACATGGCATGAAATATTACTTTGGCCAATTCAGTGCAGCTGTCCAGGTTGTGTCCCCTCCCAGCTTTCATGCCCCAACTGCCAGCCTACTTGCTTCAGAAGTAGAGTGGGAAAAAGAGAAAGCCCTAATACTGTGCAGACATTGTTCAGCAATACTGAAAATGGTCATCATCATCATGGCTAGACTTCGCGAACAAAGATAAGGGAAGGGCACTACCCACGCTTGCTGCAAACGCGCTGATGGCTAAAAAGGCCGATGCGGGATAGGCAAGTCCGGTTGCAAAGGGCACAGCGGAAAGTCTCCTTAGACGGTATTGGGAAGGCACGGTTCTTTCTGCGTTGTCTTTTCTCCTCGAGACTGTTTCTACGTGCGTTCTCAAAGGAGACAGCAGCATCATGAATGGTGTGTCTCCATGTCTCCCGATTGGAGGCCAGGGTGGACCACTGATGGTAGTCAATATGGCCAAAACTGAGGTATTGTTTCAGGGCGTCCTTGTATCTCCTCTTTGGGGCTCCTCTGTTGTGGCGGCCAGTGGCGAGTTCACCATAGAGCATGATCTTAGGGAGGCGGTGATCCTCCATCCTGGAGACGTGCCCTGCCCAGCGCAGCTGGGTCCTCAGCAGCATGGCCTCAATACTGGTGACCCCTGCCTGTTCAAGAACTGAAAATACTGGTGTGTTATCAACAGTTTTAGCCACAAATCTAAAGCACAGTGCCATGTGGGCTGCAACAAAGAAAATTAACTCCAACCCAGACACACCCAGTACATCTTGGTAAAGTGTTTGTGTTAATTACCTTAATTTAAATTAATATTTTCAATTTTAATTTAATTTAAAGCAGTTATTTTCATTCTGACATTATTGAGTTTTAAGTCTATTGGTCTTGTGGAATCTTTGTCTATCACAATGAAGTATTCTCCTTTAAGCTGACTTCTGCAAACTTAAGTGCTTAAGGAAGGAACATACAGCTTTTTTGTAGGCTTTGAAGCTGTTTTCTTGTCTGAGCATCTTCTTATGCATTTTTTGTTATTATTCAAAGGGAGAGAAAACATTTATTCTTTCTGTCTTTAACTCCTGAGGTTTTGAGTTTTTCCTATGGTGCTTGAAATATGTACTAGTGGAAGTGTCTCAGCTAGCCTCTGCTGCTTCAGTCTGGTTCCAAAGTGGAGATGGAGTTGCTGTATGTAACAGGTAATCCCAACACTTAGTGGGCTAAAGGAGCAGCAGCAGGAAACCCCTGCAGCCCTGCTGAGGGGGTAGCAGGTGCCTTGGCTGCCCAGCTTTGCTCACCCTGGGGGAGGGGCCAGCCATGAGATAAACCCTAGGCCAACATCTCTAGCTGACTGACTGTGGCTCAGATGCTGGCTCCTGGCCAACACAACTCTTCAAGTATGAACTGATTTGACAGCTACTGTAGCTACCTTGCTCTGGTATACCCATGCAATGACTCTCTTCTTTCAAACCTTTCCTTCCTTCATGAGCAAACTGTGTTTTCATGTTAATCTCAACCTCTTATACTCTTGCAGGGTGATGAAGAAAATTCCAAGTCTGGTAACCACATCCTGATCAGTAATCCTCCCTAGCATGATGGAATGTAATCGCATATACGGGAATCCGAAGAGGAGAAAGCAGGTAAATCACTTTCTCTTTCCAACACATTTGGCTGTGTAATTGTGTTGCTCAGAGTGCAGTCTTTCACTCAGCAGTCACTACTTTCTTTTGCCATTCTGGGAGCACATAGACTTCCAGCAGTAGGATGATTTATATGATTTTTTTTTCTAAACATGAGCCACCTTAAACAAACAGCTTTCTCATTAATCACTTTGAAACAACTCGAGTTAGATATCGAGAGGAAGAAAGGAGTGCTCTGCCTCCAGCTCGGGAATGCCTTCCTCATGGAGGTAAGTGTCCTCTGTGCAGCTGCATGCCAAGCCTTTCTATATATGCCCTAATGCCACTTGTAACCACATTGGAAGACTGAGAAATGCATATGTGATTGTTAGGGGGCTCTGATTTTATACAGGAAAAACCTGAAACAAAAAAAACCACACCACACTAAACAGTAACAGTGTGGCCTAGGCCAGGTTCCCTGCCACACTGCACGGGTCATGGGCACCCCTCAGGCCAGGCCGCGCCCTGTCCCCTCACACAGGAGCTGCAGCAGGCACCAGGAGCAGCACTGGCCCCAGCGCCTATTCGCTGCTGCGGCGGGCAGGCGCCTGCTGCCCCCGGCCCTGGCAGTATCCAACGCGGCAAAAAGGCCGCTTTGTCTCTGTCACCCTTTACAACTTCCCTTTCTGCCGCCATGGCCCAGTGGCGCTGTCCCCTCCCAGCTGTTGCTCCGCCTCCTTCCCGCTCTGTCCCAGGGCGCAGGACTGACATCACACC
>NW_010206320.1:0-509 GCF_000695765.1 Mesitornis unicolor | reverse complement strand
TTGCATATAGAGCTAACCAATTTATGGTTTTTGGGAATGGCTCTTCTCCATTCCTTTTGAGATCCATTCCTGAAAGGCTTGCAGTCTTTCCTTATGTGCAGTTCTATTTGGCTCCCACTTTGGGTCTTGGAGTGGAAAATATTCCTTGACATCTCCCCCCGTGGTTTTATAAAAATCGTCTGCCAGGTCCCCGGCTACCTTTAAAATTAACTGCTTTTCCGTTTCTGTCATGCAATCCAACAGTAATTGTATATCATGCCAGTCAGGATTATGTTGTTTAACAATAAATTGAAAATGTTTGCTCACACTTACTGGGTCACTCTGGTAATCTAAGTCTGCGGTGGAGAAAGGTACTTTAATTAATATTGTCCCACTATTGGCCCGCACCACTTCTCAGAGAGGTGCCTGCAGAACTGTTTGTCCAGACTTCTTCCTGGTACTGGAGAATACAGGGCTGTCTGGGGGAATAGAGGTTCCATCTGAGTCTTCATCCTGTTCCTGTGATCGAG
>NW_010206319.1:8940-21891 GCF_000695765.1 Mesitornis unicolor | reverse complement strand
TTTCCTCATGGCTGCTTTCCAGCACAGCATCACCCAGCTTGTTTTGGTAACGAGGATTTCATGGATTTCAACACCAATTGTCTCTTCTAAAGTTTTAACTTCTCAGTAACAGATCTTCTTGTGCTTAACTTCTTTGAGGTTTGTGGGATGTGTCATCTCTGACACATTTCCCATTACGAAGGCTCACCGAGCTGGCATGATCTCATTTTCACTTTCTTTTTGCCAGTTGGTGCAAGATGGAAACAGCTTTTGGGCACGTCTACTCAACCTTTTCATTTCTCAATCTTTTTCCAGGGAGGGAGTGTTGTGCACACACCATCTTTTCCTTCTCTTCCATTATAAAGCATCTCTGCACCCGCAATTTCCAAGCCAGCTTCCCATTTAACGCAGGCACCCTCATAAATACCCGTGCTGGCGCTATTCCAGTTTTACCGCCGGTGAGTGTAAATTCCCCAGAAATTCAGCAGAAGGAAGACAGATGACGGGATATTTGCTGGCATTTTGTCTCCCCTGCTGGGATTTAATTTGCTGTGTTACATTTGCTGTTATTTACTCAAGCTCTGCTAAGCCCAGCACTCGCTTTTCCTTCTTCGGCTTACGAGGAGCCGCACTGCTATTAATAAAGGGGTTGTGGTTAATTTATGTCTTTGGGAATAGGGCAGGGCTCTGGTGTCACCAAGCCTGGTCCCCTGCTATTGCAGCCAGGACCATTGTGCAAGGCCCAGTGAAGCTGGGAGGTTTTGGGGTATTTCTCCTGTTCCAGTGGCAGAGAAAGGACATCTGGGGTCAAGTGGAGTGTCTTAATCTGCACTGCAAAGGTTTATGAGATTATCTGGCTAAGAATCACAGATTTGGACATATGGGAGTCGTTCCCCAGATTGTAGCCCCTCACTTTGCCACTTTTCAGGTTGCTGACTCCTGGAAGCGGTGATGTTGAGCAAGCTTGGCTGTAATTAATGGCAATATTTTATTGTGGCCTGATGGCATCAGTCAGTGTGAGACTGGTTCAAGCTCAGTTCCCTGTACCCACAGCAGGCAGGGCTTGTCGTGCCAGGTTCTGCCTTCTCTGGATGCTCAGGATCCAAAAATGTGGAGAAAACGGGGCTCTGAGGACAAATCCTTCATCTATAGCTGAAGGAATAATGCCAACTGATGGATCTCCAGATCCCTTAACCAGTTGTCCCAAGCCCTTGAAATCCCTTTTCATTGCTCTCAAACTGTTGTAATCTCATCACTGCCCACCTGAAAGACCATCAGTAGTAGTAGTCAGAGGGTTTAACTAGGATAGGGAGTTTTTTTCTGAATGTCCTTGACCCTGGCTCCTGGGAGGCAGCAGACTTCCCTGAGGAGTGGGTCTCGTCTACAGACAGGACCTTCCACTCCCTTCAGCAGTGAGTTCCCTATGACAAGGACCTGTCTGTCTTTCTTACTTGGAGATGTTTTTAAGCGTTGTTTCCTCTGAATGAGCCTTGGCCGTGCCTCTGAGCTAGGCAAGCTGCCTTCTTGCTCTTTGCTCGGTTCCCCTTGCAGAACATCATACCTGTTTTGCAAGGGCACCTAAGGAGGTGGAGCAGTTACTGGGAAGGGCACGCCTGCCACACTGGGAAGAGATTAGTTTCCATTCTTGTTGGTCCCTATCCTCTAAGTCCTCCCGTTTGCTATGGTCAGTCTGGTGTAGAAAGACTAGGGAGCCCTTTGCCTTCCTCTCATGAGCTGCTTCTACCCGTTGTGCCTGCCTCAGGGAAGGGAGGATACGGCTTCAATGGTCTATCTTGTTGTCACACTGCCTGATGGTTCTCAGCCTACTTACATCCTCTTGAGCTCCACCACTATGCAGAGGAGCTCCTCTACTTGGACGCACATCCCACAGGCCTGCTCACTGCTGCCATCAGTCATGGGCATAAGAGCAGAGCACACCCTGCAGTTCGACACCTGAGCGGTGTGGTCCCCCACTCGGAGCTCTTCACCTCAGTGACTGCCACTCGTTAAGCATATTGTATAATCATGGTATTTGGTGCAAACACAGCTTAGTTGTCCTCGGGTTGCTAATTAAGATAGGTGGGATGGTCACCTGGAGTTTGGTGCTGCATTCGCAGCATCTGCAAGAGCCTGGGTGGACCCTGAGTTAGTGCCCTCCTTCCGATGCTGCAGATGCAAAAAGCCCTTGCAAAATGCTTTTTGGGCAAGGAGTTTACTCACCCCCTGCAGCTGTGAGAGGCCTCGAAGGTGCCCCCTGACCACATGCCCCTTAAAAACCCCACTCTATGTGTGGGAGTAACCAGGGTCTGACACCCATTTTGGAGCTGGAGGAGGAGGTTTGGCATGGAGCAGGTGCTCAGCAGCAGGGATGTTGTGGAAGTAGCAGCATCTCCACTCGTGTTTTATAATTTAGGACAAAAACTCCTCCGTGGGTACAGCTGGGTGCAGCAAACGGCTCTTTGCAGCATCCTTTCCTCCCTGGCACGGCACCCACTGCGCTAACTCAGCTTCCGCTTTTAACCCATAGCCTTTTTCTGTCCCAATTTATCCCCTGCTCCTCAAACACTTTATAGAGGCAGGTGGTATCTATCTGGCTTGTTCTTGGGGAAACTGAGGCACAAAGATGAGAAGCAGCTTGCTCCAGAGCTGAGGTTGGGAGCTGGGTGCTGTCAGTCCTGGTTCTGCAGTGTGGGTCAGGGTCTTTGAAATCAAAGGGTGAGACTCACCCCACACACCAATCCCATTGGGTTTTGCTGGTTTTGCTTTCCTCTCGCCTTACTCTGCCATATCTTCTGGTATTTGCAGTCTCCCTCCTGACTCCACCCCCTCCCTTCCTGCAGTGCCAGCTCTGCCTCGTCCCTGCAGAGGAGCAGATTCAGTGAGACCTCTTCACCTTACCGAGGAGAAATTGCATTAATCGAAAAAAGAATCTTTATTTTCATCCGGAGATGTCCATTCACTAGGAGAAATGCAAGTGCCGTCCCTGGAGGAGATGATACAATGCGTTACTGGGAGACCTGAGCCGAGCAAAACAGGCTCGATCTGGTAGAAAGAAACAAGAACCAGACTGACCGTAGCACGCTCCTATCTTCCTGCAATTTTATATTTCTTTTATCTTATATCTGCTTTTTTATTTGCTCTGCTCATTGTCCTTTGTGCTGGATCAAAGTGGCTTTCTGTTTTGTTTTATTCTTAAAGAAGCGTTGCGGATCAACGCTATCTAAATGCAATGGGTTGTTCTTATTTTTAACTGCTTTGCAGCATTTCAAATCTCTGGTGAGTGTTTACCCTTGGGTCTCTCACCCACTCCTTTTTTCATCAGTGCAGATAATAAGTGGGAAACCCTGGCAAAGGTGAAATGAAGGTGTTCATGGTGGGATGGAGTCAGCCTTGGATGCGCATCCTTGGCCACCATCTGCTGGCAGATGATGCAGATTGTCCTTGACACAAGGGACACCCCTAGAGAAAGGAGAATAGAGGTCCTCTATGGTGATGTGGGAAATCTGGGGTGATCATGGCAGAAGGTGAGGGACTTTTGCACCCTGCTTGGGCAAGGGTTACTGAAAGCATTTATACCAATGCTTTCTACCCTTTTCTTCTACCAAGCAGATGATGAGCGCTGATTTGGGAGGAGGTTGGACTGATTCCAGGTGTAGCAGCTTCCTGGACACCTTGAAGTGTTGAAGGATGCACATATTTAAAGGAGGGCTTGGAAAGGATGGCCAGGGGCAGCAAAATTGTTGTTTGCAGGTCTAATTGAGTGCATCTTTGGTGAGGAGGGCTTGCAAAGACAATAATATTGGTAACCAGGGGAAAAAGGGCATTAAGCCTACAGTGGGGACCAGCTCTGTGAACATGTCCATCCCCACAAATGCACGCTCAGACTCCTTTTGGTTTCCTTCCTCGCTATCCTGGTACCCATCTTCGTTCCCCTGCGTAGCCCCTGAGCTTTCAAGAGGCTCCAGCAACGTTGGTCACCGTAAATAATTAATCCCAGCGCTGTTCCCGGAGACAGGGCAATATTGGATGCCTTGCTCCGGAGACAGGCGGGTGCTTTTGCTCCTGCGCTGCTTCACCTTCCAGAGGTTCAGGGGAGCTTTTCGTGGATGCTTTGATTTATAATCAAATTCACTTCTATCCCTTCCTCTGTTTTACTGTAGCAATATCTCATCCCTTGCAATGGGGCTGAGGGCAGCGATTGCTTTTTCGCAGAGGATCCTGTGGAGTTTGTAACTCATCAACGTGCAGGTCCCTGCCTTGAATTTACCTCTCCTATGCGGTGTACTTAAGGGTTGTATAAATGCCACAGTTAAGAGTCTCCTCTTGCTAGAATTTACATCATTTGTTAATTTGTTTGAGGCTGCGGCACTTGTTCTTTCGCCTCTCATCATGGGAGAAATAGAATTACGCCAAATAATAATGCAAAGCCTTTCACCTCATTTGCTGTGAGGCTCGCAGATGCCGCCGAGATGGAAACATCTATTAAAGTGTACTGAATAACAAGCGAAAGCCTAATGGGTTTAACGTGCTTCTAAACAATGCAGCTTCCTGAGCAGGAAGCCTGGGTACTCAAAACCCAAGAAAGGCATCATCTCTCCGCACATCGTTCACCCCGCAGATGTAGCTGGTCCGAAGGGAAGGAGGTCAGAGAAAAAGAGAGGGGGAAGGTCACTTCCCATAGATTTACGTTGTTTTGGGTCATTAAATTTAGGTGGTGGTTTGGGGGCCAGAGAGCAAGCCAGGAAGGAGTTTTCCAGAGGGGATGCAAAGACTCTGTGGGTGAAAATGGGAAGGAGGAAAGGAGGGCTTTAATCCAATAGGAACCTGATGTATAAAGGGATAGAGGAGGCCTGTGCCCATACAGGTGTCCCCAAAACCCACTCTTGTTTAGGCATAGCAATGGTTCTCTGTAGCCTGCTCTTGGGAAGGCAATTGGCCAGCCAACATTTCCAAAGCTGCTTGATCTGGTGCGCTCACCTCTGCATCCCTTGCTCTGTTCAGACGTGGGTGATGGGGAGCGGAAACCAGTGACATCCCATGAGGACATTTGTGTGCTCAGCCTCAACTGGTGACCCTGGCCTTGGTGGGACCTTCATGTCTGGGCAGATCCCTCTCACTTGGCCCAAGACTGCTCCAGAAGCATTCAAGGGCAGAGCTAACACTCAACTGGGTTTCTCCTCTCAGTCCCTTTTCCAGTCTCTTCAATGCTGTGGGTACTTTCCTCACTCTGTATCTGGATCCTGGTCTCAGCTGTATCTGATGAAATCAGAGGAGCTGCACACCACGGGATGGAGTATGAGGCTCAAGGAGATTTGCACTGGTGTAGTAGACACCAGAGTCTGCCCCAGGCACCTTATGAGGACCCTAGGATGCTCCTCGTGACTGGGGTTCAGAGTGGGATTAGAGGAGGTCTGGGGATTTGTTTGTTAATTGGGAGGATCGATCTAGTTGTGTGGTTGATAGCAGACAAAAAGAAGCCAAGAAGTCTTGTGTAATTCAAGGATATGAAGGAGTTGATCAGAGCAATCAGAGTCCCATAGCTTGCCCTCTTTCCTCCTAGGGGTATTGAAAGTGGGCAGGACTTTGCACTTCTGGTTGAACTTCATGAGGTTGGTCAGCCTGTTCGGGTCCCTCAGGATGCCCATTTCTCCAGCCCATTGAGGTCCCTGTGAATGGGAGCATGACCACCATAGAATCACAGCATGTGTTGAGTTGAAAGGGACCCTTAAAGCTGATGCAGTCCAACCCCTGCACTCAGCAGGGACATTGGTACCAGATCAGGTTGCTCACAGCCCCATCAAGCCTGGCCTTGAGTATCTCCAGGGATGGGGCCTGCACCACCTCTGGGCAATCAGTGATCCATCACTCTCATAGTGAAGAGCTTTTTCCTCATATCCCACCTAAATCTGCCCTTTTCTAGTTTAAAACCATTCCTCCTCGTCCTATTGCTCTATGCCCCAGTGAACAGCTCTTCCCCAGCTTTCTTATAGGCACCTTTCAGGTCCTGGAAGGCCGCTATAAGGTCCCCCCGCAGCCTTCTCTTCTGCAGGCTGAACAACTCCAACTCTCTCAGCTGTCCCCATAGCAGAGCTGCTCCAGCCCTTGGATCACCTTTGTGGTCTCCTCTGGCCCCACTCCAGCACTTCCATGTCCTTTTTGTGTTGGGGACTCCAAAGCTGGACACAGCCCTGCAGGTGGGGTCTGAGCAGAGCAGAGCAGAGGGGCAGAATCCCCTCCCTGGCCCCATTGCCACACTTCTTGTGATGCAGCCCAGGTTGGGGTTGGTTTCTGGGCTGCAGATGCACATTAGTGGCTCCTGTCCAGCTTCTCATCCCCCAGTACTCCCAGTTCTTTTCCTCAGTTTTCCAGCACGTCATCACCCATCACCCATCACCCCAGTATTGGTAACTGGGATTGCCCCTACCTGGGTGCAAGACCCTGCACTTGGGCTATCACCTGTGTCAGTCACTTATCCCAGTTCTACATCTCTTGCCAACTGAGGGTGCACTCTGCCCCATCACCCAGGTCACTGATAAGGATGTTAAACAGTACTCACACAGATAATGTTTAAACAATATTGGCCTTGATTACACTGAACAGCATTGGCCCCAGTTATGCGCTGGTATTTGGCAACACTGGGATCCTGGCCCAGCATTGGTTGCTCTTAAGTGAAATGATTGATAATTTTTAGCCTCCCACGTGCCCTGGTGATTGGCCTGTTAGTGTTCTGCATGCTGTTTTACTTTTTGCTTTGCAGAAGCAAAGCGCTAAAAGAAATGAAAACCGGGAATAATTAATAATTGCTTCCAACGACCGTGCGCCTGCTGTGTGGGTGTTTGCAAAGCACGCCAGGATTTTTGCTGTGCTGAACAAGGCGAATTGAGGCAGAGCAACTTAGCATTGTGCTGAATGGTTTATTTTGGCAGGCGGATAAAGCAGACCGGACAGAATGACAAGTCCCGCTACAAAGAGCAGCTACCCAGACCAGTCCCAGGAAACACTCTGCAGGAACCCGTTCCTCAGTATCAAGGTAAATACCTCTTGCTTTCTATAATCCCCCCTTGGATTATTGGCCTGGTAAAGAGGAATTTGGCTTTCTGCAGAAGGCATTGTCAGGATTTCTGTTTACACAATCTGTTTGGAGAATGCTCTGGATGCTCCCTATGTGTGCCATTGGATGCGCAGCCAGCTCCGTCCAAAAACAAGAGTCGGGACGCAACACAAGTTAAACTTTTGGCTTCTGTGGTATTTAACTTCTATCAGTGAAACTCCCAAAGCAACCCTTCAGGAGAGACAAATCCCAGATCTTAAAGCAGCTATGAGCCTCGGTCCTCTCAGAAAGAGTTTTATGGTACCTATGATAAAGATATGCATGTAACAGGGGCAACAGAGATGGAGGGAAGGGGGAATTGATGTTTGATTTTTGGAGCTTGGCATGTAGCAGCCTACAAACTTTTGAGTATTAGTCCCTGTGTAGGTAAAGAATGACATCTAGTTGGCTTAAACTCTGCCTTTGCTTTAATTGATTCACTGGAAATGTCCTAAGCAACGATTTGGGCTGCTCACCCTGCTGTGAGCTCACCTGGTTACTCCTTGTTTTGCTGTTGGGTGTCCAGGGTCATGCAGGGAGATGGTTCCTTCACATCTCCACTCAAGAGCTCTGCCAGGCCCGGTGAGGGAACAGGATGAGAGGATTTCATTGAGCCCTTTGGAGAAGCCCCAAAAGTTGGCTGTGGTGGGAACAGCAGGAGGTGGCGGTCACTTCTGCCCAGGGAAGGCAGAGGACCAGTTCGCCTTGCCAACAGACATGAAGCCATGGTTCCTCTGTCCTGGAGCACCCAAACCACTGAGCCATGGGGAACACTGGGGGAAGGTTCCTTCTTTTCCCCAAAGCTGGGCAGAGGCATGAGGATGGATGCAGAGGTAGCTGAGGTCTCCTGGTGGTGGGCTTAGCATCTCAATCTTGAGCTTGCCTGCAGATCTGCATGGCCTCTCCCCACCTACCCATGGTGCCAGAGGGGCTCCTCGTCTCGTTATTTGCACGCTTTGTTGTTTGCAGAGGAGGATCCATGATCCTTGGCTATGGAGGTGGTGGGGAATCCTTTTCTCTTCGTGTAGTGCTAATGGCATTTTTGAAAACCCCCTGTAACTACGGTGGTTCTGGTCACACCACTGGTGCAGCTGGCGGTCTGCTGCACGGTGCTGTTGGAGAAACACAGCGACACTCGAAGTGTAACCGTGTAGATAAAACAAGTATCTGCAAAGTGGAAATCATAATCAGCGTTGACTGCAGTGATGTCGGAAAAAGCGAGTGCTCGGCTTGCAGCAAAAACAGGTTCATATTTCCACCTTCTTGTCTACAAAAAGGACATTCTGGGAGGTTTGTGCTCTCTTCTTGCACATCACAAGGGAACTAAACCTAAGCAAACTGTTAGTCTAGCTGGATGACAACTGTGATGTTCAATGGAGCATGTCGTGTGGTGAACATTGACCTTCAAGATGCTCTTGTTTAAACAGAGATGACCAATACAGAGTGTTTAGCTGTGGGAAGAGACTAGAGGGAGCTTGAAACACAGAGGTCTGGGGGAGCCAAAGGTGGTATGATGTGGGAGCAGGCAAAAAACTGGTGAATAAATGGAGAACAAGATAAAAAAATGTGAGTTTTATTGCTACTTTGCAGCCACAGGTTTTGGGATTTTCTTTGTACGCTTGTGGTATGTACATACATGATATCAAGTGGGATTTTCTGCAAGCACGTGTGGGAAATGATGGTTTCAGTCACTTAGAAGCACCAGCAGTGACTTGGTAATTTGGGCGACTAGATCCCTCATTCTCTCTGTTGTCTTTTCATTTAATTTTAACGTACAGCCAACATTTAAGGCTTAAGATTTCTCTGTCGCTTTTGTGGGGAAGATTTTGGCATTTTGGGTTTATTTTTACAAATGCTGGTGAATTTAATTACCCTCACCCGTTTTGGCAGAGGGGAATTGAGCTCAGAAGAAGTCACCGAGGCTGAGTGGGGCTGGAGGCATAGGAGAGGGGAGAGCCTGGTGCCACATAGCCCTGAAGTTTCTCCCCCGGGTCCTCTTTTCAGCCCATTCAGCTGCTTCGTTTTCACACATCAGCAAGATTATCTTTAAAAATAAAATCCCATTGATTTTTGCCCTGGTGAAATATTTAAAAGGAGGTTGAAGCTTCAAAAGATTAAAGCCACTGAGGGGCAAATTCAGCTCGGGTCTGTGAATCAACATCTATTTTGCTGGGCGAAGGTATCTGTGAAGGTAGATGTAGAGGAAACTCTCCATGTTGTAGGTCAGACCACGCCTGTCACCAAGCACACAATTATCCCCAGCACAGGATGTTTTCCTCAGATCTCTTTTTCTGGGGGAGTTGGTTTTTTTTGTTTGATTTTATTTTTACTTTCAAGAAGTTAGGTCACCCTGTCCGGTTTCTAAATGACTTCCTCAGAAAACGTAACTTCAAGTCCAGGGCTTGAATGGTTCCTGCAGAAACGCAAAACCATTTCGCAATGTGGTTTATGCGTTTGAAGTGGCTGAAAGACCAAAAAAAATCACAGCGCTGCAATTTTTTTAGATATAAATATCTATCCAGAGAGAGAGCGTGTGTCACAAAAACTAACTGCCATGTGTCAAAACGCAACAGAGAGGCATAACTCAGAGCTGTTCTTCTGAGGACTGCTCCGGGGCTGATGGTCCCAGAGCCTTTAGAGATACCTGGCATGAATCCCTGCAGCCCATTGGGTTCCCATTGTAGGCAATATAAGGAGGTTTTGTACAGTAAAATTGGGATATTATAGAATCATAGAAACACAGCCATGTTTGGGTTGGAAGGGACCTCAAAGCTCCCCCCCCAGTCCAACTCCCCATGGGCAGGGACACCTCCACCAGCCCAGGCTGCTCCAAGCCCCGTCCAACCTGGCCTTGGGCACTGCCAAGGAGGGGGCACCCACAGCTTCTCTGGGCAACCTGGGCCAGGGCCTCACCACCCTCACAGGGAGGAATTTCTTCCTGATATCCAGTCTAAATCTCCCCTCTTCCAGTTTAAAGCCATCACTCCTCATCCTACCACTCCACCCCTTGTAAAAAGTCCCTCCCCATCTTTCCTGTAGCCCCTTCAGGTCCTGGAAGGTTGCTATAAGGCCTCCCCGCAGCCTTCTCTTCTCCAGGCTGAACAACCCCAACTCTCTCAGCTGTCTTCATAGCAGAGTTGCTCCAGTCCCTCAGCATCTCCATGGCCTCCTCTGGCCCCGCTCCAACAGCTCCATGTTCTTCTGATGGTGGGGACACCAAAGCTGGATGCAGCACTGCAGGTTGGGTCTCACCAGAGCAGAGCAGAGGGGTAGAATCCCCCCCTTGACTGCTGGCCACGCTGCTGAGGATGCAGCCCAGGATGGGGTTGGTTGGGATATCTGGAAGACCTGAAGGGTCAGTTGGACACTTGAAGACTGTGCTTGCTGACTCAGACACTGCTGGATTGTTTGAGGTGCACATTTCCAGGCATTGTGCTGTTGATGAGGCTGGTGAATCCCCTCCTGGTAGGGACACACATGGGAAGGTGAGCAGCCTCAGGGGAACACTGTGGTCCCATGGACACCGTTTTCTCATCCCTGCCAGACCTTACCCACTGCCATCTTGCACCTTGATGAAGTACCCAATGGTCTTCATGCCCCAGACGTGGCTTCCAGGTTCATTTGCAGACACGGTTGTGGATCCAACAGCCCTCGTCAAGGGATGACGAGCAGATACACACTTCCTAAAGCCATTGAGGAGCTGGCTGAGGACATCCATCCTCTGAGGAAGCTTTAGCTCTTGATGTTTTCTTCTCTGTGCTTTAGTCCAAGACCAAATCAGGGCTGTCACTGCCCCAAGCCTTTATTACAAGTGGTTCTGCGCAGTGGTAGGGACTTGTGCCCAATCACACGCAACCGGTTTTGGTTAAACTGGAACAAACTGATTCCTCCCAGCCCTGTTTTCTCCTCTATGTAAGCACAGGATTTTATCACGTGCTAAGACACAAACCCCTTTCTTAAAATAGCAGCGGAAGTCTCCCAAGCACATGGCAACAGCACGATAGGGACTTCCATGTGACAACTGGGGCAAGGCTCCGTGTGCGGCTTTCAGAGCCATTCCATGGAGGACTTGTTGTCAAACTGCACCATCAACGCTAGAAACACAACGGCAGCTTTGTAAGGAGTTTTTTTCCAGACCATGGATAGAGAAGTTATTGCTGTTTAATCCCCAGTTCTGCAATTTATCGGCTGCTTAGGATTCAGAATGTTTCTCTTTTCTCTTACACTTGTGGAGTGGGAGCAGCAATATGTTGCCTACGTGATGCGAGGCTTAGTAGAGCAGAGCCTGCAAAAATATATTAAAAAACATAGAGAAAACTGGAGGAGCAGCAAGTTCCTCCGAAGTGCAAGATTTTAGGGAAGCTCCTCATTCAACATATGACAGAGTGGAGACTCACTCACCCCAGAGCTGGTCATGGAGGTGTCCTGGTTGCTCTGGGATAGACACATAGAATTAATTCTCTATTCAGCAGAGTTGCATTTCTGAGAGGAGTGAAGTGTTTGATTTAGTGAAAACAAGCTGGTAAGACACTTTGTTTTAGTTTTAGCTGGGACAGGGTTAATCTTCTTCATTGTAGCTAGTATGAGACTTTATTTTGAATTTGTGCTGAGAATGGTGTGATAACATGCTGATGTTCTGGCTGTTGCCAAGCAATGCTTACATGAAGTCAAGGGCTGGCTGGTTTTTTTTTCAGTTTTTGCCTGCACCTGTCCTTCCAGCTTCTTCTTTACAAGAAGTTGGGACAAGCTGGCCAACAGAAATTATTCCATGTCATAAACATCACATTCACTATAAACTGGGGAGTTTACTGAGGATGGCTCACTTCCCTCACTGGTTGTCATCCTTGGAGGGTCTCATCCATCATTCGGTTCCGTACCCCTCTCCTGTCATTGAACATCAGATTTTTGCTGGTGCACATCCAGTGACTGCTGTGTGAGCTGAATATAACTTTGTTTTATTATTGTTTTTCCTGTTTTCATTACAATGCATTAGTGGTATTATCATAAAATCATAGGATGATTTTGGTTGGCCTTTTAGGTTGTGGAGTCTCCTTCTCTGGAGACATTCAAAACCCACCTGGACGTGTTCCTGTGTGACCTGGTCTGGGTGATCTTGTTCTGGCAAGGGTTGGACTGGATGAGCTTTTGAGGTCCCTTCCAACTCCTAATATTCTGTGATTGTGTGATTCTGTTATTTAAGATCATTGAGTCCAACCATCGAACCAGCCCTAAGTCTTCCACTAGACCATGTTCCTAAGCATGACATCTACTACTACTACTACTACTACTACTACTACTACTGTTGTTGTTGTTGTTGTTGTTGTTGTTGTTATTATTATTATTATTATTATTTTAGTTTGGCTTATTTCAGTCATTAAACTGTCCTTATCTCAATCCACAAATGTTCCTACCTTTTTCCTCCGATTCTCTCCCAAATTCCAGCAGGGACAAGGGGAGTGAGTGAGCAGCTGGGTCATGTTTAGCTGTCATCCAGGTTAAACTATGACAGGAGGGTGCAGACATTGGTTGAGATGTCGTTGCCTATGCGATATCTCAGACACCCTCTGTGCCTTGCTGGTGGTGGAAAAGAGTGGTGACGTGTCTCTGGAGGAGTAAGGTTGCTCTGCACCCGGGGTATTTTTGGCAGGGGTACATGGGTACCAAGCCTCCTCTGTCCCTGGTCTAGTGTGATGTTGGGTGTTATCACTTCACAGAGCCTCAGCAGGCTCCTACAATAATGCTTCACAGATGTTTATTGACAAAAAGCCATTAAAAAAACCCTCCCTTCCTTCCTCCTCAGCCTACGCAAGCATTCATTGGGATTCTCCGTGTTGTTTTAATTCTTCTGATGTGGAGGGGAGAGGATGTGAACACGGCTTGGC
>NW_010206319.1:3949-8909 GCF_000695765.1 Mesitornis unicolor | reverse complement strand
TAACGGGAAAGAGGTGCCTGACAGCTGGGCTTGGGGCTGCTCCTGCCTTTCCATCACTGCGACCTGCTGTCAGGGCCAGGGTTTTGGGAAAATGCTGGTGTCTGTGGACCCAGGTCACCTCCTGATCTGCTGCTGGGGTAGCCCAGCAGACCCTGGCGAGCTGGTCCCACTGGTCCCAAGTCCAGGTGGGGAGGGGTCCCAGCCTCAAGTCCTTGGGAAAAGTACCTAGATGGCACAGAAAGGTGATGCAAAGGATATACATCGGCATGGGTTGTCTCCCAGACCCAGCTGAGAAAGTCTCAGGGTAGCATCTGGGTCTGCCTATGGTCAGCCGTATGCCACATATCATGGGAGGTCCCAGAGGAGCCCCGTGATGGACACACTGCTGGGGCACGACCACCCGCCACCATCCTCGCTGCTGCAATGGGGCAAACTGGAAATCACACACTAGCAATTACCAGCTCTCTATTCCTCACTCATTAAAATATTCCCCAGCCTAAAATTGCTCTGTGGTTAGGCTGGCTGCCCGCAATGACTCCCTGAAAAAGACTTGGTCTTGCAAAACTTCAATTGCAAGACCTCCCACTTTGTTACCTTTAGGAGAGTAAACCACCACCATGAGAAATGGGAGGCACAGAAAGCCTGGCAGATCCTGCTGAGGTTTTTTTTTCTGTGATGTTTTCCCAGAACTAGCTGACTTACTGCAAAAGTTGGAGAAAATGCAGGCAATGGTCTTCACATTCCTGTTTGTTTCTTCCTCCTCATCCATTTCCATCTTGATTTTGGCTTTCTAAATGTTCCCCTGCTTGCTCTGGGGTACAGTTCTGACTACTGCCTAAAAACTGTGCAGCAACCAGTGCCGTTACCAGGTTTTTATAGATCTCTTGGTCTTTGTTCTTTCAAGCAGTGCAGAAATGTTAGGTGTTGGCCCCTCTAATGTGTTTGGTTGCAAGCAGTCATTTGTAAAAAGAAGAAAAGGGATTGCAGTATTTAAGTAAAAATGGCTGTGGAAAACTTGATCTTGGGAAGCTTTGCCAGGCAGCCCGTGGGGATTTCCTTCCCTTCCTTTCATCCTGTTTGCACTGTGTTTGGGTGCCTTTGCAGCTCTTTCACCCACTCTTGGTGAAACATGGTTCATTGCTGGGCTGTCTTTAACCACCCCACCAGCTCCTGGCATTAGCCTTGTCCTCCACAGCTGGTTTTGCTTAAGCTGGTGCAAACCCTCTCATGATGTCCTGCCACCAACAGCATCCTCATACCCTTGCACTGACCCAGGCTTTAGCTCTTCCCAGTGTTCCTGGACATGTCTTGAAGGCAGGACTGAGCCTGTCCTGCACCTTCACCTCAGCACAGCCCAGGAGAGCACGGCTGGGCACACTGATATTGGTGCCCAGATCAGGTCCTCCAGGGATGGAGGGGACCTTTTGCATACTGAGACCCCAAGCAGACCTCAGTATTACAGCTCATCTGGCTGTGACTCTGCGTTTTAGAGAGATGATTTAGTCGTTTAGAGACAGGGTTTAATAGTACAGAGACATGGTTTAGTAGTTTAGAGATGTGGTTTAGTAGTTTAGACATGTGTTTTAGTAGTGGACAGGTTATGGTTGGACTTGATGATCTTCAAGGTCTTTTCCAACCAAATGATTCTGTGATTATCACTTATGCCATGACTTGGTCCTGGACCAGCTACTAATTTCCCCTCAAAAAACTGGGAAGCTGAGGACTGAAGACCATTCCCAGCAAGTATTTTGGGTGAAACTGCTGTATATTGAAGTCTTAGTGAGTTTGGTAGTGTGGATGCAGGTTATTACGTACCCACTGGCCCCCAGCCTGTTTCCTTTACAAGTATGGACTCAGCCTTTGGGACTCAACCAAAACTGGGCTTGCAGCCATGGATTTGAATGGAGAAGGCTTGAATCATGGCTCTTGGTGTCACAGCTCTCTTTCAAGCCCACATTAGGTTTATCACAAATACAGCCTGTCCTTTGAGAGGGTGGAAAGGGATGCTCTAAGTTGGGAAGTTTGTTTCCCAGGAGCCCATAAGCAGGCATAATTTGATTTTAGTGTATTGCCTCCATTCTTAACGACACCGCTGCCTGCTGCTTCTCCCTCCTTTTGCTGGAAGAAGCAGGCTAGGAAGGATTTAGATGAAAGCTCAGCTGAGATCCCTTGGGATAGGAGCAATGCATGTTAGCGTGCATGTCCATATGACCCCTGGTAGCTTGGGGATGCTGTAGGCGTTCATGCCCTGTGCTTCTCGAGCAGAGCAGAGCTGATGCGCTGCAGAGGTCGGTCCTCAGGGAAATCTCCCCCTCTGTTTACAGGGGTCATGCTGATGTTGGTAAAGGTCTCTCCTTGCAGGCGCGAAGGCCGTCTTTCCAAACCATACGAGTTCAGGACCCAGACGCCTTGATCAGATACAGAAATGTAAACAAGTGATACTTTTTTTTTGCTGCAGGACAAAAATGCAGCATCATGCGTGCAGCCAAAGGCAAACAGAGCCATTTATCACTCCACCAGATCTAAAGTCCATGAGACTGTTCCTTCTTTTCCTGGCAGATCACCAGCTGTGCCATGATCTGATGGCCAACAGTATCATCTGGAGCCAAAAGAGCTGGGGTTCTTGCCCGGCACTGTCACCAAGCTGCTGCAAATCCCTTGCAAGGTCATTGCTCTTTTTAGTGCTTTAGTCTGCCCAAATTCCCAGGTTCCAAACCCATTTTAACCTCCTGTGCTCTGGGGCAGGGATGGACAGCTTCTGGTCCACAGCCGACATGCCATGAAGGATATCCATGTGGATACTCGTTGGGCTGTGTGTTATGCATGCCTGGAAAAAATGAATCTGGAATTAACATTTCCCTCTAAACTCATGTATTCAGGAAACAGTGCTTGGATGTAGCCATTCTTTCTTGCAGGAACGTTGAGTTTTAGCAAAGCTGACTCTGGGAAAGCTTTTTTTTTGGCTGGGTGGCATTTTCTGACTCCACACACTGTGCAGCCCAATGTGATCCAGGAACGGGGAAGGTCCTGGTTGCATCCTACTTTGCACAATGCCAGCACATTTCTTTCGGTGGTGGTACCCATACCCCAGTGCTCCAGCTCTCAAGGACCTGAGGAGGCCTGACCACACTCTTTTCCCCTTTTTGCACTGTAAATAGTCCCTCTGCTTACAGAGCAGTCCAGTTTGGTGATGACCCCACTTCAGCCCTGGATCAGAACAAGATGTTGGCTGCAAAACACACAGAGATGGACCAATCATGGAAATGCAGCATGGTTTGGGTTGGAAGGGATCTCAAAGCCCTCCCAGTCCAACCCCCCTGCCATGAGCGGGGCCACCTCCACCAGCCCAGACTGCTCCAAGCCCCGTCCAACCTGGCCTTGGGCACTGCCAGGAAGAGGGGGCACCCACAGCTTCTCTGGGCAGCCTGGGCCAGGACCTCAACACTCTCACAGGGAGAAATTTCTTCCTAATATTCAGTCTAAATCTCTGCTTTTCCAGCAATGCCCTGCTCTGTCCAGCAACTGGGAAAACATCTGGCAAGAGCAGCACCCTGTGGCTTTGAGCAGAGATAAAAGCCAAGGGCAGCAGCTCTGCAGGGACCCAAGAATATCCAACCTGTTCTGCAGTGGGATGAGGGGTCCATCTCCTTAGGGCATGCGATGGTTTGGGGTTGGTCAGTGACCTGGTTTTCCTGGGACAGAGTTTTTGGTGAGACTTTGTTTTGGATTTATGCTAAGAGGGATGTTGATAATGTGAGATGTTTCTATTTTCTCAAGGTTTGTTTTTCAGTCTTTTGCCTGCACTTGTGTTTATAGTTTCTTTTGTGTTTTTGGGTTTTTTTTTCCCTTCTCTCTGCACAAGAGGATGAGGGGAGGAAGCAAAACCCTGGGATTCTCTGGGACAGGTGACCCAGGAAAGATGACCTAGGTATGATACAAGCAGCCCAATAAAGGTGTATTCTATCCTATAAGTGTTACACTCATAGAGGATTTTGCTGCAAATGACTCACTTCAATCTCTTCTTTGACCCCTTCCCTTTCTTTCCTTCCTCTTCATGCTGATGCCTGTCTCCATTCCTGAGGCTCACCCATCCCTGGTCGTGTTGTTGTTGCCATACGACCAGTGGCTGCTGTTTATGAGCTGAGAATAACTTTGATCACTTTATAATTGTTGTTCTTATTCTTAGCACAGTTCATTGACATTATGATTTCAGTTTGGTTTACTTTAATTCTTAAATAGTCTTTATCTCAACTAGATGAGTTCTTTACTTTCACTCTCCCCATTCTCTCCCCTGTCCCACGGGGGAAGGGGAGGAGCAAGCAAGTGGCTGCATGGTGTTTAGCTGTTCACCAGGTTAAAGCACGGCAGTTAGCTTATTTTAACCCATCTGGGGACTGG
Source organism: Mesitornis unicolor (assembly GCF_000695765.1). NCBI lineage: Eukaryota > Metazoa > Chordata > Aves > Mesitornithiformes > Mesitornithidae > Mesitornis > Mesitornis unicolor. Next base: position 4,511 of record NW_010206319.1, on the reverse strand, counting down.
AAGATGCCATGTAGCAGCCGAGTTCTTTGCAGTGCTGTGGATGGAGGGGAGGTGGTCTCCATCCCTCCTGGAGCAGCTCATTCGCCGCCTGTGAAATGCTTCAGCGTGAGGAGCAGGAAGATGGGAGCTGCTCTCAGTAATGCCAGGGGAGCTCAAACCATGCGTTTGCCTGGGCACCAGTACGTCTCAAACTCCAGAGGGGATCAGGTCAGAGGGTTTTTCTGGGAGAAGTTGGTCTGTGATCAGGTTTCCTTCTAGAAGTGGTAAAGAACCATAGCATTTTTCCAAAGGAGATATGTCCTTTGCATCCAGGGCTTCACAAGAAAGGAAGGAAAACACAAACTCTTGAATTATTCTCCCTGACCTCTTCTTGACTTCCTCTAAAGATGCTGTTTTTGCTGTGTTTGGAAGGGCTTGCTGCTGTCCCAGAAGAGCTCCTGCCAGCACTGGGGATGGCCGACTGCCTCGGGTTGTGCAATCTCCCACTTCTGCTGCTGGATCTCGGGTTCGTGGCCAACACAAACCAGCAGCATCCCAAGTGCAATGATCTCTTCATCCAAAG
>NW_010206319.1:0-3918 GCF_000695765.1 Mesitornis unicolor | reverse complement strand
TGCTGAAGAAACTACGCTCTCCTTGCAAGGGCTTAACCCTATGGTCATTTTTGGCAGCGGGCTATTTAATGGCCCTGACCTAATTTCAGGAGACTACTGATTACAGAAGCAGGGGGTGTGTTTCAGAGGCTCACAGCCAAAGGATTTTGTTCAATAACCATGCTTTTGTGTAGGAGATGCTGTTCGTTACCTTGCAGTAATGGTGCTGGATGCTCTCTTTTTTGTGTTGGCAGTTCTTCGTTTTCTGCCATGGGCTCCTGCAGCTCTCCCAGCTCCTGGTCTCCAGCTATCTGAAGAGCTCCATCTCAACCATCGAGAGACGATACGGCCTCTCCAGCCTGACATCAGGGCTGCTGGCATCCTTCAATGAGGTGAAAACCAGCTTGCTTCTCCTTGTCTACCTGGCAAATGCTCTCCCCATGCTCCTGCCCTTCCCTCGTGTGACCTCTTGGTCTGTGTGTCCTGCTGCAGGTTGGGAACACGTTGCTGATCGTCTTCATCAGCTACTTTGGGAGCCGAGTGCACAGACCCCGTCTCATCGGCTGTGGTGCCATCCTCGTCTCCTTGGCTGGGTTCCTCATGGCTCTCCCCCACTTCATAACCGGGCCCTACGAGTTTGACAAGTCTGTTGCCAGTAGGTACTCTGGGAACTTATTTTATGCCTTTTGGGACAGATGAAGGGAATGACCTCCCCTTCAGGAGCTGTGAGCTGTAGGTTTGTCTTTAAGGAATTGCTCAATTGGAAGTTGATCTCTTCTTCCAAGTAACAAGCAATAGAATGAGAGGAAATGGCTTCAAGTTGTGCCAGGAGAGGTTTACATTGGATATTGGGAAAAATTTATTCACTGAAAGAGTGACCAAGCACTGGAAGGGGCTGCCCAGGGAGGTGGTGGAGTCCCCATCCCTGGAGGGGTTCAAGAAGTGCCTGGATGTGGCACCTGGGGACATGGTTTAGTGGGCATGGTGGGGTTGGGTTGATGGTTGGACTTAATGGTCTTAGAGGTCTCTTAAAACCTTAATAGTTCTGCAATTATCCAACCGCTGGAGCTCTCATCTGCTGCGAGTTGAGGCAAGTTGTTCTCATGCACGTGAACTGCTTCCTTATTTTCCTAACATAGATAAGATAAGGTCTCGTGAACTCTGAAGCCCTTTATGGGAAGGAAACAAGAGGTATGGGAAGGTGCTTGACTCAACCCAACGGGGCAGCCTTGTGGGTGAAACACTGTTGTCTGCAGTGAGGCAGCATTGGTCGCACACCTAAATTCTCCTGCTTGTGGGACACCTCACCTCTCTTTCTGTCTTTGAAGGGAAGGCTTTGAGATTTTAGACACCACCAGAAGAATCATCTTCTTGTGGAAGAAACATGTAAGTGTAAACCACTCATGGTGGAGCAGGTCAGGGTGAATTTGGGATTTTTCCCTGAGAAAAGGTGAAAGGATGAGAAAAGAAAGAAAGGAGAAAACCATTCTCTCATTACCTTCCCAAATCCTCCCACAGATCTCCGGGAAAATCCTTTTAGAAACCTCCACTAAGCAGATTTTAGAGGGAGCGCAGCTGGTTCACGCAGCTGCAGCCACCAAAGGAAGACTTAATAGGTGAATAATTCATGGATGCAAACAGGGGTCGGATGCTAACGACGGTTTGGAAACAATTAGCCATGCATTTCAGGAGTGCAGGTGGCCTCGTGCCAAGCAACTGTGATTTGGGGCATAACCTTGGAAATCCTGTAGTAAACACCCCCCTCCCTCAGTATTTTAAGGAAGATGAGGGTGCTGGAATCAGCAGCTTTGTAAACCATTTCAGGGTAAAAGGAGTTCTCCTTTCCTTAGCAGCTGTTCACAAAACCTTGCAGTTTTGCTCACTTCTCTTTATTCCAAGATTTATCAGGGGTCCTGGAGCTCATCTCTGCTTCTTCCATGGAAGTGGCTTTTTGTGGCACGTGCATCTGCCTCGCTGCCAACATCTACAGAGTAATTTTTGCACTTTCTTTGCGTTTTTCTTCCACCTGACACCTGAGTGCATATCTACGTGCTTGTTGCCATCTTAGGAAGCTCTTTCTCCAGACCGACCTCCTTAGCCCTGCTCCCATTCTCATTGCAGGCATGTCCAGCAACACCACCGACTTGTGCCAGCCCGGGCCGCTGGAGTCTCGGGGGAACCTCAGCGCCGCTGCCTGCACCCCTCATGCAGCCAAGGAGAACCACGAGGTTCTCCTGGTCATGTTCATTGCCCAGGTGCTGCTGGGCATCGGCGGCGTCCCCATTCAGCCCTTTGGGATCTCCTACATTGATGACTTCGCCAGCGAGAGGAACTCGCCCCTGTACTTGGGTAAGGCTGTGGAAAGAGGAGAAACCAGAATGATGTTAATAGTGGTGGATGTGGCACTTGGGGACGTGGTTTAGTGGCCATGTTGGGGTTGGGTGGACGGTTGGACTTGGTGATCTTAGAGGTCTCTTCCAACCGTAATGATTTGGTGATCATTAAGTACCAGCAGGCAGTACTAATTGACATTAACGAGAGCAGAGCTTGCTCTAGTCCTGCTCTACCCAGCGCTAGGAAGGTCTCTGCAGAAATTAGTTTGTAACTGCTTCAAGCTTGGCCAAGCTGCGGACAGAGCAGGAGTGCTGGAAACCATGATTTGAGGGGAGATTTTTGGCCTGGGAGTGATAAGCCAGAGAGAGGCATAATAACTGTGTCCTCTTCCAAAAAGTCTTCAACAAGGAAGAGAAGAATAATCTGATCTCTGTGTTCACAAGAGGCAGCTGTGGGCTTAAGATGCAACAATGAAGACTTTGTTTAGAAGCAGGGAAAAGTATAGGAAGCTAAAAAAATGCAGGATCAACATGTGGGAGGTGGACAAGTATCCTTTAGTGGAGGCCATGCTGGAGAAGAGCTTGGGCACACACCTAGAAGGGTTGTCCCAGGGTGGTGGGATTGACAAGGTGGTCCTGGCAGGTCCTTTCTAGCCCTTTTCTGGCTGTGATCTGTGACGCCCTTTTGACCTGATTGGGTGGCCCAAATAAAGGCCATTACTGTCCAGAAACTGGACAGTACTCTATCCAAATTTGCTCTGGTAGAAGCTCCAAACCTCTGCACCATGTAAGACAGGAGTGTTTTGTTTGGGTCTTTTTTAATGTGTTTCTTCTTTGTAATCAGTAATTCACCAATTCACCTAGGAGAGTTTGCTGATAACTTTTATCTCCTCAGTCCTGTAAAAAACTCCCACCTTTGCATTTCCTGGGTTTGTTATGACAAAGGGCACGTCTTGTTCCTGGGTGTATTTCCACCTTTGAAGGCGGCTGCAGAAAAGTGGCAGGAAGATCTGAGTTTTGCCAAACCATTTCTGTGAAGGAAGCATGGGGTTGTTCTCCTTGGAACAACAGGAGAGAAGAAAGCTGCCAGGGCAATAGCCTGAACTGGTGGCAGATGTGGACCTTGGTCCTGCCTTGAGGCACCTCCTGTCCCCCGTGTTCCCTTGGTGCAGGACTGAGCCTCTCTCTGTTCTCGCCCCTCTGCAGGCATCTTGTTCTCTGTCACCGTCATCGGGTCAGGGATGACCTTCATGCTGGGCCCTGCCGTGCTGCGTTTTCACGTCGCCATTGACAAAGTCACCCAAGGTGAGCGGATCGCACCCTCAGCATCCTTCGTGCTGCATCCCATTTGCTGAGCCAGCAGCGGTCCAGGCCCTCTCTGGGCATGGCAACCCCCAAGGGATGAGGATGCAACCTGCAGGGCTCCCTTTGCTGCTTCCATCCCCTGGGGATGCTTTGGGCCTGGTCCCATCAGTGTCGGGGTAGATGCCCCAAATAAGTGTGTCCTTCTCACTCGACTTGGTGTCCCAAAAGTCCTCAGGGTTAAACCTGGCCCCATGGCTGCTGGAATCCTACGATATATGATATATGATATATGATATATGAT
>NW_010206318.1:0-12532 GCF_000695765.1 Mesitornis unicolor | reverse complement strand
TCAACAAGGCCAAGTGCAAAGTCCTGCACCTACGTAGGGGCAATCCTTGTTATCAGTACACACTGGTGGATGATGTGATAAAGAGCAGGCCTGTGGAAAAGGACTTGAGGGTATTTGCGGATGAAAAGCTGGACAAGAGCCAAAAATGCATGCTCACAGCCCAGAAGGCAAATCACATCCTGGGCTACATCAAAAGAAGCATAGCCAGCAGAACAAGAGAGGCAATTCTGCCGCTCTACTCTGCTCTGGTGAGACCACACGTGGTGTACTGTGTCCAGCTCTGGAGCCCTCAACACAAGAAGGACATGGAACTGCTGGGAGTTGGTCCAGAGGAGGGCCACAAAAACAATCAGAGGGATGCAGCACCCCTGCTCTGAAGATAGGCTGAGAGATTTGGGATTGTTCATCCTGGAGAAGAGAAGGCTGTGGGGAGACATTATAGTGGTCTTCCAGAATCTGAAAGGGGCTTACAAGAAAGCTGGGGAGGTACTGTTTACAAGGGCATGTAGTGATAGAACAAGGGGAAATGGTTTTAAACTAGAGCACAGTAGATTCACATTAGACATCAGCAATTAGGAAAAAGTTCTTTACTTTGAGGGTGGTGAAACACTGGAACAGGTTGCCTGGTGAGGTGGTGGAGGCCCTGTCCCTGGAGACATTCAAGGTCAGGTTTGATGGGTCTCAGAGCAACCTGACCTAGTTAAAGATGTCCCTGCTCACTGAAAGGGGTTTGAACTAGATGATCTTTAAAGCTCCCGTCCAACCCCTTGCATTCTATAATTCTATGAAAACATCTGCAGAAGTTCCAGAGCAGATTACGTTGAGAATTATTTCAGTTTACTTGATTAGGGAAAACTGGCTGCAGGACTAAGTAATTCTCTTTACTAAAAAGTACTTGCATATTTTAGGCAGAACTAAACAAAGCAACGATCTGCTTAGTTTTAACATGACAAGGCAGGGGCCTGAGAGGATGACTGTGCTATCTACTTTGCTGCAATTTCAGTGCTCACTGAAAGAACCGGGGCATATGCTAGAGCAGACTTGACAGCAGCTCTCAGAAATGGGTTACTGCTACTTTAATTAAAAACAAAACTCTGAGCTTTCATAAAAAGTATTCAATGAAACCAGATGGCAAATGCTGGCAATTTAGTCAATTCAAGGGCAAAGAGAGTGAACTGGGTGAAGCTGCCTAATATAAAGCTGACAGTTGTATTACTTGAAGAAAATCCATTATGTATTTGGCATGTTAAGAGTTCACAGCTGCTGCTTGATGACTACAATACAAGTGGTCAAAGTAATTCCCACACCTCAATCCATCTGCATCTCTTCAGGTTGCAAGAATCTCTTCTTTTGGAAACAGTTGTTAAAGCTCTTACAGAGACATCTGTCAACTCAGACTAACCTATTGCAAAGTGTTGCACAATATAACATCTGAAGAGTATAGCTCATGAAAACAGCAACCTAAAAGAATGGGGAATTTATTTGAAAACATAAAACAAGCATCCCATTCATGTGTCACCACATGGAAGAAGTTGACTGCAGTTGGTAAAAGGGCTCTTTAACCTACGATTGGATTAGATCTCACTCTCTAAACCTTAACTTTTTGTCTAAATACTGTGATGTCTCATGCACATTGTAAAACATTTCTTTCACATGTTTTGTAGTGGGCATAAAACGGCCAGAACTAACACAAAGAGAAAGAAAGCAATCTCCATACATGGGTGGCTTAACACCTATTCTGTTATTGCTCTAATTTAGCATTCTTTTATGATACCTAATCTTTACATCTGTTAAGAAAATAAATGAACAAAAGAATGAAAATAATTACAGATAAGGTCAATGCATTATTTCCTGCAACCTCAAGTAGTTTTATTGAGTAACTTTTGTTTATTAATTAGGATACTAAGAGAGTTGGTAAAAAGTATTTCAATTTAAAAATACTTTGTGACCTTCATACAAAGTACCTATGCAGCATCTGTTTACACAATAAAATATATGCTGTTCTGGCACTAGTATAATACAAAAAAGAAAGAAAATGTGTTGGATAATAACCCATAGCACTTGATTCCAACAACATAACCAAGGCTGCTTGACATTAAAAAGTACTAGGTTTAGCTAGAACAGGAATTACATTCTTTACTTATGAACTGTATCAAAACTTCATTAAAATTAATCCTTGACATAAAGATAGTCTTTCTTCTTTAAAACTGACAAGCTCATGAAGCACTTGATTGCTCTAAATATAAATAAGAATGCACAGTTGTCATACCTTCACATCAGTGCCATCTGTAGGCATGAATTCTTCATAAATATAGGAGCCTGTTTTTCTCACACTGCTTTCAGGGGAATAAACACTGCTTCTGCTGCCAATCTGAAATGAATATTTATCTATTAATGAACTCATACACTGCTGCCTGAGAAACTGTAAAACTCCTTAAAACAACATACCTGTACAGAGAAAACTCTTCCTGTACCAAATGAAGCAAGTAGGTTTTTACAGTTCCCAAAAGATTTTTGTAAAATTCTAAAAGTGCACTGGCAGCGTATGCTTCTTTTTACCTGTAAGAATCTGCAGTGGCTGACAGTCTACTGCAAGGAACAAGGGTCTTTATTCAATCTACATGTTCTCCTGAAACGTATTTCTCTGATCTGCACTACTACACAGGCAGGACATGACAAAACAGGTCCCAGCTAACACACGGATAAGATTGATGTCCTCTGCAATTGTTACACATCTACAACTTTTCAATAGCTTTAATACAATACCCTCACCTTTCGAAAGAGCCTTTGGCTTCCACCCCCAGCAGATGTTGGATAATAAATGTAAACGTTGTGGTCCTCGGCACTAACTGGCTTTTCCACAAAAGGCTTTTGGAAAATTTCTCCATTCACTTCCACATGATCTTCTCCTTCAATCAAGTTGCATTCTGAACAAACAGTGTGAAAAACAGAGACACTATAATATATTCATGGAATGAAATTATTAGAGATCTGGGGTAATTCTGTAGGTTGAAATAAAAATATATTACATTTTTGGTTCACTGATTTGCTACTGACTGAACAAAGACCTGATGATCATGTACTGAACACATCTGCTATAGCACATCTATATTATGTTACTTTAATACTTTCTGGATTTCTTTTGATTCTCAGTGTCAGACAGGACATCGTCTCCTACCAATACATAAGCTTACATCGGTGGCATTTTTTTTGAAGTGTTTAGAAGACACAGGGTAGGGCTGAAGCACCTGATTATCTCTTTCTTCAGTGCCTTTCTCTGAAATATCAAGGGGATGGCAGATGGACAGCAAACATGGTGAGGTGTCAGATGCAACAGGAATTTTAATATGCTGAGAACTATCTCATACTGTGTGATTGATGCACCTTGCACAGAGGATTAGGTCCTCAGGGATCAGGAATCTTCACTACTAGTTGGCTGCACGCAGCAGCTTTTATTTGACTTTTGCAGCATAAATGAGTCTTTTCCTGCTAGACTATGCAGACATTTTAACCTAAAACATCCTACCTCTTAAGAGCTACAGCACAATAATACTTCAATTTTATTTTTAATTATCTCTCACTCCTGTGTCTTCACCTGTCATTGCAATCTTGTATTGTTGCTGTAAGTGTTCATTTTAGTAGAAAAAGCTGTTATTCATTTTCAGGTAGAGAAAAAAATAATTCCAATTTATATTTAGAGTATATCGTCTGCAGATCTTTGTGGACCAGATTTTGCATACATGACTGCTTGTACTTAGAAGGAAAAGCATTCAATATTCTGACTAGTTTCTGTCAATACTACTTTCCTAAGTAAAATTACTAATTACTGTGGATAATGGAACATCATGAATGCTGCTCTCATTGGTGACATAATGGAACCTCAGTTTGAGTTTGGAGGCACTTACATTCTAGTTATTCTATGATGGCTATCATGCTTTTCAGATGCATACTTATACTGTCTTTGACTGGGATGGAGTTAATTTTCTTCATAGCACTTGGTATTATGCTATGTTTTGAATTTGTGACCAAAATAGTCTTGCTGTTTTAGTTACAGCTGAAGAGTGCTTACACAGCTTCAATGCCTTTTCTGTTTCACATACTGCCCCCACAGCCTGCAGGGGTTAATCTACAACAATACTTTAAATGCTGGAGGAGAAATCAACCTCTGCACCAATGAATTAATTATCTTAGCTTTCCGCTATGTATGTACTGTTCTCCAGTGGAAACAATGAGATGTCAATGGTTGATATTTTAGTCATCAGCTTTTACCTTGGGGATTGTTTGGATCACGGTTCAGAACTGCATAGCGAGGAAGTAAAATGCCTTCAGCTTTAAGAATACTGTATACTTCTCTCCTAAAGAAAAGGACAAGAGTTGCACAGTAAAACAGCAAATCCTGCCAGTATTTGTATTTTACAGTCTGTGAGTAAAGGAGGAGAAAAATACATAAATTTTTTTATTTTTAAATTACATAGGATAAGATTACATATATAATATTCTGCTTGTTAACATAATGCTTTAAAGGTCACTGACATACCTGTGCCTTTGCAGTGATCTCATCAATATAAATAAAAGCGTAATTTACTATGCCAGCCCTGTCCTCTCCACTCTGGCAGTGCAACAGCAGTTTACACAGAACAATTCTCTTGTTAAAGGTGATTATTAACATGAACAGTTGAAAAAGTTTATATAGGATAGCAGCTGAAGGCATCCAAAATAGCAAGTCTGCTCACTATTCAGAAGGCTCCAATATTTATGTATTTTGCTCACTACTGTTTTGTTAATATTTGCTCTGCATTATTTCAGCCCCAAAAGAAAATGCACTTTGAATAACGACATGATCTTTGAATAACAAAACCATCTGTTAAGTATCCACTTAACAGAAAAAAAGACCCTAAGTCACATTAATTCTACAATTATAGGAGGTTGTACAGTTGCTATACATACCCATGCTATACTTATTTTCAGAGTTTGAACTTTTTTATTTGTTATTTTTATTTCCACCTTGGTAAATCTTCAGACATATCAATATAAAAGCAGTAGAAGAAAAAACACAGTTAAGACATATCACAGAAAACTACGCATACATTAATAAAATGTAACATTCACTGTAATTTATTTAGACTACAGTACAATACACTGGAACTTTAGCTATGCAGCACCAACAGATTCTCAGTGTCAGTAGTTTGCTGTTTACAGGTAATCAGTGTTATTTACCTGTCTTGTATGTGATACTGCATATTCAGATCATTGATTATGAATGGATTCCTGAGTTTTGCATATGCAACTGCTTTGTCCAGTGGAAATCCTAAAACATTTATTAAGGCAAATATATTAAAACTACAAGACACAACACCAGTAAATAGTTTGGAACCTTCATATTCAAGCTTTAGAGTACAACCAGAGATATAGCTTAAGTGGGAGGATACTCAATTACAGACATACATAATATCAGCTTAAGATGATCATGCAACTACAGCCTAATTTCAGTACAGGCTGCCAAAAGTAGTGATCTTGTGCCCAATTCCCTTCTCTTTATTTCACACACCCTTCACGACCACAGGGTCAGAACTAGGGCTTTTACTGCCTCTGCTTGAAAACAGGATTTTTTACTTGAATCTACTCAACTTTGGATCACTGATCAGAGCCCCAAAAAAACCTAGCAGAGATACATGAACAAATGGCCAGAGACCAAACACTCCCATTGAGAAAGTAGCATGCCTTCACACTTATTGGACCAAGTAAATATGAGATCACCATTTCCACTGGCTCCACAAATATTTACCAATGGAAAAGCTACTTTAAATACTGTGTCAGTTAGGACTTTTTGAGCACTAAAACCAGTATCAGTTAAAGAACGTGTATTTTAAAAACCAGATTTATTATATTAAACAATACAACTGAATAACTTCCTAGGAAAATCCAATAAAAATACAAGACAAAAAAATTAAAAAGACCCTCAAATTGGTTAAGGTATTTAGATGTCAAAAAATATTTATGGTATTATTAGAAGATTTACCTTTAGAATGAAAAGAAATGAGACAGTCACATAAAGGCCAGTTTTCTACTTTTTCTACTGGCTCATTCAAAATAACATCCTCTTCAAATATCACCACAGTTATGTACTTGAACATGGAGAGCCGTTCAAGAATTTCTTTCATTGGTTTGGACTTAGATTTCTTAGCCATTGAACAAATTCCAACTGCGATTTGTCTTTCTGGTGGCTGAAAGGGGAGGGGAAAGCAATTATTTTTATCAGAACACAATAGGGTTTTAGCAGCAAAATATTAAAGCAGGCATTTTCTGTTAAATTTAATTTACTATGTTTAATTTAGTTTTTAATCAAGTAAATTGCTCGCAGGTAACAAAATGCAGCACACCACCACACCACATCCTTAAAAAGAAATGCCTGTTCAATAGCTCTACACTACTTTTTGTAAGTACCGTATCAGGAACAAATACATAGGACCAAAATCTAAGTCAGAAATGTCAAATCTGAATGAAATCATACTTATGGCTTACTCAAAATTAACTAGCAATTTTTAAACTATTTTTTCTACATCTACTTAGTAGTCACAAGGCTTCTTGACTTATTACCTAGTATTACAAGTGAATTATGCAAAAGAAAACTAGTGAACCAGAAAATACTGTTCTAGATTTCTGAGCTATTTTTTCCATAGGTAGTTTTCCTCTGCATACTCTGTTTTCTTTCATGTTATAAGCTTTTAATTCCACCCGCTCCACCCAGTGGTATTCCTAAGTGCAACAGCCAACCTACTCCTCTGTTTAAAAAGAAAACAAATAAACAAACAAAAAACAACCTAGAGCAATCCTTTATTGCAATTTACTGTTCTTTTAAAACACAGCCAATTACCTTCCCTCCCTAAAATACACTGACTGAATGAATTGAGCTGTCTGAGCTGCTAATTTTGCACTACTTCTATGCATTTTCAACTTACTTTTATTCATGGTGAAGTGCTTAATAAAACTTCCTTGCATTTAAATTTTTAGACATGATTGTCATCAGTGAAAATTTAATCTCTGCATTCCCTATAGTGAAATGTTACAGACTAAAATAACAGCAAAATACAGCTAAAAAGTGACATAACATGACAACTCAAGCATAATAAAATTAAGAGTTTGTCTTAAAAAACTAAAAATTGGTAAGTACAGTGCTAAAATACAATTCAGAACACTCTGCAATGATAATAAACTAAGGTGTAACTTAAGGTTAATTTCACATGTACTTTCTACACTAAGACAAGGAAGAAAAATGAAAACATCTCGGATTTTAATGAAAACCACAGTAAGATGAAAAATAAATATGCTGAGTCTGTTCAAACTGAAAAAATCAAAAGTAAACTCTGCATCACTTGACAACACAAACACACACACACAGAGACAACGTCTGATCATCTTTTTGCTACTAATTATCCAAATAAATAAAATGAAGGCTTATGCCATCAGAATCCAAATCAAGTCTGCAAAGCTGGCACATAAACCTCAGCTCCCGTGAAACTCTGCATTAAGGTCAAGCACATCTACTTCAAAGTTCAAGGTATACTTACCTTTCAAGTGTGCCGCATTTCCAAACATAACCGACAGATCATTATCTGAATATGAACAATTTCCCAAGGTAGAACACCATATAGTATTAAGATTGTGTGATCTAAGGTTATTTTGAAGTAAAATAATGCTAGAGAACATACAAAACAGTACACACATCCTTCTATAGTACATACAGAGTCATACTCTTCCTCCTCTTCTTCCCCGTGATCATAGAAGTGGTCATAATCTGTAGATCTGGCTGAATCCAATAGTTCTTCTCCATCTTCTCCACCCACAAAGAATCTAGGAGGGTCATTCTCTGTTGCACGAACAGACATGGTTACAAGTTCTATAGAGATCTATGTGGAAACTGCAGTCGCTTTGGCAGCTGAGATACTGGGCATGTTTCCCACTGTCTCAGGAACACAAAAGTCTCCTGCTCTTTGATGTTGCTTCTGCAGTGCTGCCACTGTGATGACGTTGGCTGCCAGACACTGTTTAACTGGTATTATCTGCTCATTATTGGTATGAGTTGCTGCCCCATGAAACCAACAATATGCTGTTGCTTCCCTGAGATGATACAGCAAATTTTTTACCTAAAAGAAATATCCAAGAAAACAAAAAAAAAAAAGAAAAGAAAAAGAAAAAACACACTTGATCAAGGCACATAAAAATAAACCCTTCTCATTTAGAAAAAGCATTTGGTTATTTACATACCTCTGAGCACACCATTGGAAATAAAACCATGCATGCTACAGACAGTCTACACTTTTATATACATGTTTAGAGCAGAGGGAGTAATTTCAGGATATTTACAAACTACCAGCACAGACATTTTAAAAACAGACTGTAACTCATGAAAGCAAAAACTATCAAATGCATTTTTTTCTTAACTTAAGATGGGTAAAGCGCGGAGTATATATTTTATATGAAAAATAAAACTACAAAAAAAATCTTCTCCAGTATTTGTGATATTTAACTCACCATCCCTCTCATCAGCTGTTTTTCTCCAAACATTTCCTGATCAAATGGCAATGCCAAACAGACAAAAATGCTAATGAAAACTAAAAAGCCTCCATTAGAACTATTCTTAAATGGAAACCTATTCTTTCAAAAAACTGAGTGAAACCTCAGTGTAAAAGCAGAATGTATGTGCCAGCTTGGCGTCTGCTTATTTATTTCCATCACAGTGAAAAGTTAATGTTTACAGATATGTACACCACCACTACCTTCTGCCAAAAGTACTTCTAAGCACCAATATACCAGTGAAGTGAACATAAGTTGTACTCTTTTAACCAGTCATGTAAAAATAAAATCTTAACCAAATAACTCTACACAGAAACAGACTCAAAACTCAGTCTTCTATTGTTTTAGCTAGCTAACTGTTCTTCCTGTAAGTTATGCATGGCTTTATACCATTAATTATTATCTATTATTACTACTTAGCAAATTAATAAGCAGTTACTTGTTTAGAAGCTTATCTGATCAAACACTTTACATTAAGTTGTTTATTAGTCAGATCATTACGTAAATGCCATTCAACAATGATGTCTCAGCAGAATTTAATTTGTCTTTAAATATCTGTTAAAATTACTTTGGCTATTTTATGAACAAAGTGAAGCAATAGTAAAGTCCTAACCATTCAGCTTCCTGTGAAAGAGGGTGGTAAACAGAGCAAAAGTCACCCAGAAAGAATCTGTCCTAAGTCAGAGAGCAGTAGGTTAAGTGTAGGTAAACAATACAGCGTTTCATATCCAGAAGCTGAAGCTCATGTTCGAACAACAGATAATTAAGGATCCTGGAGTAACAGCAGGGGATTAAAAAGATTCGTTTCTTAAATGTATTTGTTATGTATCTCCTCTCCTTCAATTCTGCTAATGAAAAATTACTTTTCCTTAATACCGTGAAACTGCAGCTATTTGTTCCTCAAGCAACAAGAACAAAATGAAATTTCAAACACCTAATTCATATTGCTCCCACAAGAGCTGGAAATTAGATACTGAGATTAATCAATCCTGTTTATGAAAGGAATAATAATACAGACTTTTAAAAGGGTATTAAAAATAAAAAAAGAGCCAAAAAATGGTAAAGCCTGAACCTGAAGTTTAACAGTTCCTCTTCCATCAGCTTCCCCTTCCCTCCACCCAAATTCTGTAAATTGGAAACAACCATCTTAACAGCTTTTTAAAAACCTAAAGTTTTCCTATAAAGGAGGAAAAGCAACCACTTGAAGCAGATATGCAGGAGGCTGTCAAAAGAGGTTTTTTAACCTTTCTTTCCCCTACCAATTCCTGTAGTGCACTTTGTGAAAGCAGTAGAAATTGTGAAGTTTGTGTGCAATTAATGACCAGTTATTTCATGAGAATCTCTGGCACAGTGTCTCTCTAACCTGAAGCTGTTACTTCTCGAATTAAGTAGAAACCAGACTGAAGAGAAAGTATAACGTATTTGTCCACAAATCACAAAGATATAAACTGAGCTTAATTCCCTAACAAACCTATCTGAAACTGTTTTTCTACATTCTTGACTTAGGAATCTGGAGAGTGTTGGTGTTACTGGTGGCAAGTAGACTTGTCAAGTGAAGCTTCACTTGCGATAAACAGATTAAACAGTCACATAGCCTGCTTGGAGTAAACATTATTTTCTGCAAGGTTTATCACATTGTTCACCCATCTAAAGGTGGATGGACTAGAAGGTCGCCACTCCATGCTATTGTCACTGCGTCCGAGTTTTCAGACAGTTTGTAAAAATAAGACCAAAGGCAAAGGATTAAGAAAAGATACTAACACTTTTCAGGCTTGGAAACTACTTACATGTCTCACTGAATAGCATGTAAATCAGCATTCTGACTGCTGATGGTTACCAGCTGATGTCTCAGACAGCAGATGATGTAAGCTACTATCACTAGCATAAATTTGAGCTGAGATATTATAAACTATTTATTTTTTTTAGAAGAAACGCTTTCAGAGATAGGAATTAAAATTCTTTTCCTCCAAATGTTTTTGCTACTATAAAAATTGAGGAATATCCTTCTTTCTTGTGGAAGAGAGATACAAGAGTAAGTGACAAACTACAGTGAACAACTTACACAAGTCTGCTACAGTTATTGGACATAAAAAATGCAGCAAGATCATGCTTGGATAGAAACATGGTTCTCAAGTTGTACACCAAGGAGAAATAATAAATGGCAGAGTAGGAAGAAGCTGCCTTCCTGCCCCAGAAGCACTGCCAATGCTGAAGGGATAAACTTCTAACACATGATGCACTATTGCAGAACTCCATCTTGTTGCTGCTGGAGCAGGGAGGAGTCTTCCTAGCACCATTTTTCTGTATTAAGTGAGCAGCAGCAGCAATACTGGGGCAGAGATGCCCTTGTGTTTGATCCCCTCATGCATGAGCATAAGCCTCATCAGACGTGGAAGATTATAAGATTCCATGCATGCCTCAACCACGGAAGACTACAATATAGGCAACACAAACCCCAGAATTTCATGTTGAAATATACACTGACCAAAAGAGATATCCAAAGAGATAGCATCAAGAATATCCAGGCAACAATCTCCTACTGTGCAATGACCTCCCCTGGTAAAATTAATTAGACTATGTTCCCTTCAAACATCAGCTGTTACACAAGGTTTGTGTTTTACAGCTTACAGATAAAAAAAAAAAATCTATGCTAATTTTGAAAACTACTATTTAACAAACTGTGTTCTTTCTTAAAAGGACTTCCAACAAAATGTACGGCGTGTTGATTCCACCCGCCCTAAACTTCCTATTCAAGACCACCACATGGTACATCTTGGCCAAAAAAAAAGAAGAAAAAAAAAAGTTTAAAGAAAACAGTAAATTTCCTAATTTTACATTCTCATCCTAAAATAAACTCATCTCAGTTTTGTTTCTAATAAATTAGACAGCACTAAAACAATGCACTGCAAAGAACAATTAAAAACCTTTACGTTTCACTGGTATTATGAAGACTTACTAGTGGAAGGTATCCAAAATAACATTTTAAATGTATAAAATGACATATAGACGAACGTAACATGAACATACAAATAGGGCTCTATTTGAATCACAGACTTTGGTAGCTTGCTAAGCACTCCAAGTCCAGTGTTCACTACAGCAGCACGCTTCAGACTTCCTTTCTAACAGAACATTTCTCCACTTCCACAAGTACATTCTAAAAGAATTCCACAAATATGTTATAAAAGAATAAGCCAGTACATAGTCCTCACTAACAGAGGCCTCATTACACAAGTTTCAGCAGCTTAGGAATTCAGCCCTCATGTTTCCCATATTTAACTAGATCATAAAGATCAGCATTCCAGTAACTGTCATCAACAAACAAGCTCAACACAGCAGCAGTGGTCTGAACAGTCATGTAAAAGCCTTGAAGTTTTAACAGCCATGTTTTGAATACTAATAAAACTATATACAGTTCCTGTAGAAACAGAAGCATTTCACAAGGTTTTCTTTTGCAGTACTATAGCTATCAGAAGAATGAATATACACTGCCTCTAGTGCACTCTAATGGAAACTAATAGAACAAAATAGAGTAAAAATGCTCCTCATCTGCTATCTCAAGAAAAAAAAAAAACAACAATAAAACCCAATACATCATATATTAAATAGTGATAAAACATTCCTCAATCATGAGCCACTCTGGAAAACAACTTTTGGAAATGCCATTATAACAGAACTACTACAGATTTACATTATGGAATTTAACAAACAAGAAGTGTAAGTAATGCTCACCTGTTACACAATTCTGTTCATATATATACACATAACAATAACAAAACAGCCCACTACCCTGCATCCTCTCCTTGTACAGCACAAATTTCAGATCTTGCTGCTGTAAGCATATTCAAACTGCATCCATTACCAGTTTCCTCCAATTCAAATTAAGTAGTTAAAAACCAAATTATTTAATAACAATTTTTCAGGTAGGCTCAATGAGATCACAGAATCACAGAATCACAGA
>NW_010206317.1:145747-154903 GCF_000695765.1 Mesitornis unicolor | reverse complement strand
CGGCAGCGCGGCCTGTCATGCGGCAGGCGGGATCGCGGGATAGGGGCGTGAGCCGGGCCTCCATTCCTCTCCTTCAGCTCCTCCTCCGAAGCGTCTCTCTCAGGCATGGGCCTGTCACCGTTGCAGAGCTGGGTTGGGCTTTTAGCAAGTGTGGGTACCCTCGTTCAGGGTAATACTCCGGCTGAGCTTCACCGGGGTATCTGTCCTTTCAAAGGGAGAAGTAAGCTGTTTTGTGATGAGGTGAATAGGAACCAGCTATGGTCCGAATTGATGGGGGGAAAGGATTCCCATACAGCCTGCGCTGAACTCCATTTAAAAATAATTCGAATTCATATACCATCATGTAGGATACACTAAGCTCGTTAGAAACCATTATAATTTAAATAGATTGAGGTATATAGTCATTCCATTAGGTTGCGTGAGTATTTATCTGTGTATCTACCATCTGCACTTGTCATAAAATTAATGGCTCGTATGCTGCACAATGCTTCATCTTCCCTGAAAAAATTAGGTTATTGCAGTTTGGTGTGCTTAGGCATTCTGTCACAAAGTGTGGAAGTTGGCTTGATAAATGCCTGTGTGCTGAACTGGGGAGAGCTGAGCCATGCAGTCCGCACAGGCTGGTTTCAGATGCAGTGTCAGAGCCATAACTGTTGATGTGCTGGGCAGCATATGTCTGAATTTCACACCTGGTCCCCATCCCACAGTTCTGCAGCCAAAACCACACACTCCCCTGAAGTTGTACCCAAAATGTATGGGCATTCCATTTTGTTTGCAAAATGGAAGTTTGTACCAACTGAAATCAGTGGAACTATGATCAAAAAGAAACAGATTTTGTCTAGAAAAGTTCAGGAAATTCCCCAGGAAAGATAAAATTCCTGCACCATTAAATAGCAGGGGGACACACGGAGAGTAATGAACTAAAATTTGAGCTTGTCATGTACAAATATAGTGGCAAATTACAGTAAAAACATTGGACGAGATTCAGATTTGATTGTGACTGATGCATATTCCAGTAGCGCTCCAAGTAAGATTAATTCCCTGTTTTCCTAGGTCTTTTTTCATACGTTACCACCTCAGCATAGTTCAGCCCATGCCAAAATGTTCTTTCAATTTACAGTGTCTGCGTTACTACTATAATATAATTGATTCGGTGGCATGACGCCAAAGACAAAGTGCTGTCATTTGCAGAAGTAAACAAAGTGAAAAAATATTTATCTCTTTGAACATTTTTCAATTAACTGTAGTGATTGTGGAGGTTTCTTGGTTGTTCTAGTGGCAGGAAGCCCATCCAGAAGTAAGGCAAGTGGGGCTTTGCAGTGTCCTTTAATTGCAAACTTGCCTCTTGCTGCTTTCTCCCCGCTTAGTAAAATTAAAACTTGAATATAAGCAGGGTAACTCTTTGGTAACTTATCCAAGCCACCTCATTTTATGATGGGTTTAAAGAACTTTTGACTCTTGCATGGGTCAACAAGAAAGAGAATTTTCTGAGAAACAGCAAGAAAGTAAAGGAGCTGTCAAAATAGGCTCAGAAAATCTAGGGTTGTTTACTATTGACTTAATCATTATTTAAATAATTTATTTTAATTGCTTGATTTCAAATCGCTCCATCTTTTCATAGCTTCACAACCCATATGCGCATCTTTCAGTCATGGCCTGACCTTTTCTATGCCAGCTATTTAATTAACACAGCGTAATATTCTGTGTGAATTATTCGTCTTTGCAGGATATGGTACCATTTAAATTTGTTAATGTAAAGGAGCAGTGCATTGTTGATAAACTGTTGGAAACCAAATTAGCTTTATCTTGCAGCTAGCTGGTTGCATTATTTCACTCATGGGTATAATACTTCTCTAAATATGCTAATTTCACTCTTTTCTCCATGTGGTGACATTTTTACTGTTCTCATTACTGACATTTGTAATATTTGGGGTGGGGAAATCGTTTCTTGCTTTAACCTCATTATAATGTAGCTAAAGAGATTTGAATATTATCAGACAAAGTACACATATATTCAGGCGTGTGGAAAGGTTATCTCCTGGCTCAGGACCTTCATGAATACAGCTGGACTTGCATGGACTTAACAGCACCTAGATCCAAAATTGTGATACAGAAGCTCATCCAGTTACTAATTGCCCAACCACGATAGTGTATCCATTGGTAGGTGCCTCCATTTCAAACCTAAAACCTCTCAAGGTGGTCTCCGTATTCATGCCTATCTGCTGGTGTCTGGCCTAAAACCTTCTGGAATTCATTATAGGAGGAGTTGGTGGCCTCGAGCTCTGATAGACGAGTGGTGATGGACAAAAATGATACGGCTGAAGCTGCTATTGCTGCCAAATGCTCATCCCATCCCTCGGGCAGGCCTCGCTGATCCGCTTATGAGTTGGCAGTGTACACTGTGCTGATTTAAGCCTGTCTTATTAAGATAAACTGAAGGCTTTGACAGGTTTGTTAGGACCTTGAGGCATCTGGAGAGCCTAATTCAGCTAAAACACACCTATCACCTAATGGCTGAACTGAGCAGTGCTGGAGAGTATCCCCCCCACACCATGGTGCAACCCACATGCTAGCACATCAGGAAGTGCCATTTGCTCTCTCTGGTCATCAGGTTTTTGACAGATTTGCTTTCCACATGACTCTCTTCAAAGAGATTCAATGAACTTCAGCATCCCCTTGTTTCCTACACCTCTCTCCCAATAACTCCTAATGTCACATGCACAATGTTGTACTTCCTTGTGTGAACTCATCTCTTGCAATCTGACGCGTAGCAGTTGATTGCTTACTCTACAAAGGCTAGAAGCATTTTCGCACAAAATGGGCAGAGCCCAAAATTCATTCACAGGTTCAGAAGTGGCGCTTAGCCAGTTCTGGATATTCCTTCCAGCATTCAAAAAAGAGGCCAGGGATTTCACTCAGCTTCTAGACTTCAGCTGGAGTTGTGACAGTGTAGTTTCAGAGCTGCCATAAACAGCACTAGTGTAGCAGGGAGCTGTAATGGTTCTCTTCTTTACACCCCCTGTCTTGAATGACACTTCTGAAGGTCAGTCTGTGAGGTGTGAGCAAATCCCATTCTTCTCTCCTCAAGCTTTGACATCCCTTTCCTTGTAGTTATTTAGGAACAGGTTGTTCAGGATCTGTTCTGGTTTGGGACTGGTTTGGGCACTTTGCAGTCTGTGTATTCTGTACCTTTCAGCATCTCGCCTTTCTCTTTTATTGAGAGGCAGATAGACTTCCAGCTCTAAATGTCGTAGGATTTCCTCATATTTCAGAAGGTAAAGTTTTATAGTGCTTCCTTTTTTTTTCTATTATCAACAATAAATGAATATACAGGCACATCTTTAGTTTATGAAAGCTAAACAGTCTCATTCTTAAATACAAATACCAATGTTATCCAGTGGGCACTTATTTATACCTTTGGATTGCAGGCTGTGTATATATCCACATTGCAAAGTGACCATCGTAGTGGAGATGATGCTGAGGTTTGTGGTGAGCCAGAGCCAATTGCAAGGTCCTTTAGGGAGATATGGGGTAGCTCCTTTTTCTTGTAGAGTCTCCCTCTGTGGTTGGCCAATGAAAGACATCTCACCAGATTCTCTGCAGACCACACTGCATGTTCTTCACGGTAGCTCTCAAAAGGAATATGCAGAAATCACAACTGACTTGGATCTTGAGTCCACTGAAAGCATTTTGTACTCCATTTCTGCTTGTTCTGCCATTCATCACCTGCTTAATGATGAACATGTAGATGATGATTGTGTCTTTTTTGATGGGGAGATGGAAGCTGCGTGATGTCTTTCATCCAACACCCAAGCTCATTTTGATGAATACCTCCCTACCTCATTTAGCTCAGAGTCTTATGTATTTTAGGGAGGTTATGTTGGAGCTCCAACTTCAGCAGACCATGGTCCTTATGTTCTTTCTTTCATTTTATTCAGGGCTACCATGTGCAAGTAATTGCAGACACCACCAGTAGAGTAATCTGCGTCCCAGAGTTGTGTTAGGGGAATCCAGTTTCAAGGACTGTTGGTTTCCTGTCTTGAAAACCTGAAAATGCTGGAAATTAACTGAGTTACACGTGGATGTTAGTCTTGAGTTGGGAATACAGGGTGAAAATCTCCACCTCTCTCCTTGGGCTAAGGCTGCCTCAGTGTAGGTCTTACTGTCTGATGCCAGCAGAAGAACTGATCATATTATACTGGTACTGCTCTGTCCATCATGTCTCTGGTGAATGTGTTTCTCATTTCTGGTCAGACCTTTTCATTGTTCTCCTGTTGTCTTACATCAAAGCTGCAAGGAGTAACTTAATGGTTCTCTGATATAATTAATAAGGTAGGCATTAGGGAGTTTGTTTCTCCTGGACTGGCTAGTCACGCTTGGCTGTCGTACAATAGATACACTGCGGGCTCACCAAATAAGTCTTCTGAAGACCTTGTCTGGGTAGGTGTTTGGGATCAGATCCATTTGAAGATGCAGTGCTCAGAAAACACTGTTTGTCTGTTTGGAAATGTGACTCTATCATGTAGTTCTGTATAGAAAGAAGAGGGTAAATTGATTATTTCTGTGCTATTCTCAACAGGGACATACATGATTTAAGATTAAATTATTCTACGCTTTGTGGTCACAGACACAGTGAGATTCTTTGGAGTAGATAACAGTAGCAAGAGATCTTGATTTCTATTAGAGTATTTCAACAAGAGCAATGGTAAGACAGTTTGGATGCCTTGGTATAGAAGTTCAACTTTAACTTTTTGCAGTGTTATTGTTTTGCTAATGTTCTTAAATTTCTAAATACTATGTGCTTTTGAAGAATGGATACAGAAGACATTATTGCTTCTAATACTAATACAGAATTGGTCAATAGTTGACGTAGACACATTAACTTTTAAAAGGAATCTGAAACTATTGAAACTCCTCTACTGAAAGAACTTTTCCAGACATACTAATAATGTTGACAAATACTGAGTTCTGTAAATTTTGCGTATCTCAAGAAGCTTCCACAATTCAAAGCAGCAGCGCTATGTTTTTTTGTAAAATTAAATGTCACCTTCAGTCTCCAGAAGAGCAGGTGCAGCTGATCAGAACAAGAGTTCATGCACATCCGAGTAGAGACTCAGGCCTACAGAATCCTTGATCTTTTCTGATACTTCGCTCTTGGTGTCTACAGATAAAGAAATATGCAGATAGTTGTTACTTGAAAAAGAAAAGAGAAAGAAATCTCTTGAGGGAAGATGGTAAAGATACGCTGACACCACTAGCAATAGCTTGTTTTATTTTAAAGCTGTGAAAGATAAGCTGCTATGTAACAAGGCTGTGCTTTTTCACTAAAAAACAGAGTTTCTTTTATGTTTAATATCTATATTAAAAACAGAACTAACATTAATGAAGTGTTAAGGTTATAAAATAAACAAGAAGAGTTTGGTAGTTCACATTTTTGGTAAGCATTACGTCAAAGCAAGATTTCACATTCTTTGTACAAAACTTAAGATTCAAACCATACGCTGTTAACGGTTTTTCACAGACAAATTTCATGTAGCTGCATGAGAACCTTTACAAAGAGAAATAGCAACTTAAAACACAGGTTAAGCTCAATTCTGCTTGTTTTACCCATGCTGAAAGAAATGAAATTATGTAAGCAGATGGATTAATAGCCATGCTTTTTAATATTCCTATAATAATGGCAGTCTCTGAATCTAATACCCTGATTGTACACGTTGGGTATTGTGCACTTCAAATGATGGGTCTTTGGGTTTCTTTAAGTTCAGTCATTTGTGTACTTCAGAAATACTTCTTTTATTCTTTTAAAGTATACTTTCATTCTGACAATTATACCTCTAATTGGCTCAGTCGTTAATCATAATTTGTATGCTGTGTAGTATAATTGTGGACACAGGCTCGTATACTTTCATCATAACCCCTTTGTGGATCAAATTTAAAAGGCTCGGTTGTATTATTGACTATTTATTAGAATAATTTATGGGTAAAACCCCATATTTTTAGAATACTGTTGACAATAGCTTATGGGAAAATGGTGTATTTTAGAAGATTCAGATTCTTTTGTTGCTGATATGTTTAAGTTCCTGTCAATCAAGTTCGCAGGATAGGATACCAATGAAGTCATAAATGGTTACAGTTTCTGACAGTGATTCATACAGTGTACAGACTTTTACACATCAGTTTAAGAGTAATACATTCACATTTACTAATAACAAGAAATAGAAAAATAGAAATAAACTTTACTTACAACATGACCAAATTATTTTTTTCTTAGAAATATAGATGTTAGACCCCTACCTTCAATTATAATGTTATATTAGAATTAAGTTTCGTATTACATTTCCCACCTATTAGGAAATGTTATGAGAAACGTGTGTCAGTGCCGGTGGGGTTTTGGGAAGCTTTTGGTCAAAGACCATACTCTTCCTTCAGAAGAAGATGAAATGCCATTTACCCAACAAGTGCTGCAGTTTCTTTGTGTTTCACTTCGCTTTTAGCAATTTTGCCAAGAAGTATACCAAGTTCTTTGGAAATGCATTTAGTCTGACTTCTGTCAGTTGTGCACACACTGATTTTCCTGGGCTTGGGGCGAGGGTGAGAGGGGAAGGGATATTTCAACTGGGAGAAGATGCAGGCAGGAGCTGTGAGGACAAGGAAGGAAAGGAAAGCATTTGTTGTACTAGAGAAGGCCAGAGGAGCTGAGGTCGTTCACTGTTCAGTTTGGTGGCTGAAAACCATCACAATTGCTTTCTAAAAGTGCACTGCAGGACGGGAAAGGAACAGACAACAGGTAGAAGCTGGCCAGAAGTCTAGGAAGAGCTTTCTAGGAAGAGCCCTCAGGGATTTAGGAAGGAGTTTCATAAATGTATGCTTGAGATTATACGCTGTCATCTAGAGCAGGGGCGGGAAGTTCCTCCCAGTGCTGTATTCTGAGCTCAACCTCTAAGAAAGAAGTCTGGCAGCTATTTCCTTTTCTTTATCAGAAGGACAGTTTGAGGTTTGAGGGCATAACCCACACTCTTATCTTACTTCATGTCTTGAGTCACTCAGACTTACTGTAAGAAAAACTGTAAGATGCTCAGCAAATACCAATTCCTGGTTTGGCCTCTTTCTTTTCTTTTGTTCCCTCCCTCCGCAGTAGCAGACATGGAGGGCAAAGGAAGGGTATGTTGGCTTCAGGCTACCAGAGTAAGCATCAGGTGCCAGTGTTACCAGTACAGAGATGTGTTTGACTGGTCTGTCCTGAGAGGCTCCATGCAGCTGCTAACTATTCTTCAGTAGCCAAAATACCTATGCAAATCTAGCTTAGGTGCCCCCCGGCTATGCTGCATCTGCCGTATTGACATTCCCAGAGACAAAAATAATAATAACAGCAATAACTGGTCAGAAAGTAGTACTTAGATGTTCATGCAGTATAGCCTGGAAACTACTCGTGTATGTTTAGATGTGCACTGTTTGCCCAGAGTACACTGATTACAGTGGATAACGTTGTAATCACATGCAGATTATTTAAAGTTGTTTTTTAATTTACAGAGTTAATGTACTGCGAAGTCATTAAGCCTGACCTCCAAACCAAGTCACTTCTCTTCGCTTTGGGGAATTTCCCCATCCTCCCCCATACTTTTTTTTTTCCAGCTCCTAGTTGTTGGATAGTTAAGATTTTGGTGGTCAGTTGATTTTTTGAGTGACCTGGCTGCTCTGTACTAATGTATTCAAAATGCCTTTTTTTTTCTTTTGTCTTTTTTCTACATCTTTTAAAGAAATAAGGATGATGAAGCATTAAGGATTTTCAAGAAAAACAATGTGACGATGCTCATACCAAATACGTTACCAGGAATTCCTTGTACTCCCTCTTTTAGAAAATAATTTTAGTACCTCTCAATTAAATCTCATATTTAAGCA
The DNA here is from genome assembly GCF_000695765.1 of Mesitornis unicolor. Classification (NCBI taxonomy): domain Eukaryota; kingdom Metazoa; phylum Chordata; class Aves; order Mesitornithiformes; family Mesitornithidae; genus Mesitornis; species Mesitornis unicolor. The sequence goes on along the minus strand of NW_010206317.1, from coordinate 147,004 downwards.
GCAGGGTGTTTTGGCAGAAGCCAACTACCATGCACTAATGAACTCTTCTAATTTGCTAAATTATTTTAAATGAATGGCAGTTAATTTATCTTCTGAACAACTTTGATCAAGTCCACTTTTTGTCAGACTGCCTGCTGTGCTAAACTCTTTATTCACAAACCCCACTCAGTTACTCAGAAAAATTGTTAATCAGAAACATTAAATTATGTTCTCTCTTAGAAGCACAAGATCTACTGGCCAATTTAGCGCTTTTCTTCTACCTGCCCTCAGTGCTGAAGTCTGGATAAGTCTTCATATTTGACAATACTTCATGTAACGACGACTGGAGAGCTTTGGTTTTTTAATTGGAAGATCTCTAGTTTGCAGTGCGTTACCTTCATAACGAACACCTACATTTTCACCAATTGTATAAGCTGTCACAGTTACAAATCTTGAGCTAAAGCTTGGTTTGGTTTTTCAGTACCTGATTGGATTCTATACATGCCTTGTGTAAAGTCAAAACATGAGACAAATTATTCCCGCTTCCTTTTGTACTGTGAAACCACATCATTTGTTGAGCCTGATAGAAAGAGCTAATTTAACAGTATTCCTTTTCTCTTTTGGATCAGAGTACAACTGAGAAAATGAAGACTCCAACAGAGCTTTTCATTTCAAAGGGAGTATGCATTTCTGTCCTCTGCTGCTACCTGGTCTGCCCCAGGAATTTTATATCTAACATCCAAGATGTGCCACGGACATTTTGTTTCTTTGCAACACATTTTATTTATACACCTTTTACTGATACACACTAATTTGTGTTCGAACTGTATGCCCTTATATATGCTGTAGAACCTCAGGTTTTGGCTAGGAGTCGATTACCATAATTTCAGGTTAGGATACTGAGAAACAAGAGCCCAGCTTATGAAGTCTTTGTGAAGCTATGATAACAATAACTAAGAAAAAGATTATTGTTATTTTAAATTACAAATTTTTCTGCTAATCTCTCTTTCAAGAGGTATCTTCAGATATCTCTTCTAATTACCTTTTACCACTCCTGCAGTGTATAGTTCCATCAGAAATCTCTGTTGCTCAGGAGCGGAGTTATCCAAATTATCATATCTGTTTGATGTAGCACATTATATTTACCTTTTATCATGTGTCTTTTCCCTAACAGGCATTTAGATATGCATGCAAATATTATGGAGGAAGAATTATGTTTAGCTGACTCCTTTTCTCACCAAGGAGTACATAAAACTGAATCAAGACACATAAAGATAC
>NW_010206317.1:111196-145716 GCF_000695765.1 Mesitornis unicolor | reverse complement strand
AGCAGGAATCCCCATTTGTCTTTGCAAAAAACCCCTCTATCTAATGCTTTAAATTTTCTAGAACATTTCAGACTTCACTGCTGATTATATCATATGCATTATATGTTATTATTTTATCTATATCAGGAAAAGATATTTAAGAATTATTTTAATACTGTTTGAAGATAGGAATGATTAGCATCTTCCTGAGACTGTGTCCTCTTTCATTGTTTCTAAATTTTATATTTATTTACATTTTATAGGGAAATAGGTTTATAACTGAATAAAGCGTGGTGACATGACAAATACCTGCAGCTAACGTTCAGCAGAGGAGAGGCGATTTGTTCTAAGTGTGGTTTTTTGCTTGGCACTGGTGCAAACTCTTCCGGTAGCTTGAGCTCTGAGCTGCCCACTGTATAATCACTGTGGTTAAAACCACACCTTTCAAAAGCACCGTATCCATGTGGAAATCGCATTAGAAAGCCACACAGTATCAACGGTTGGCTACGATGAGCCTTCCTGTCTCTCCCAGTAAAATTTCTGCTTTTGTAGCACGTCCCAACTATTGACTGAAGTTACAGGATAAAGCTGAAGCTTTTGCAATAAAACTCAGCTTTACAAAGTCCTCCAAAAAAGTGCCACCGAATTATAGCATTTTTTTTGATACATGTCCTCTAAAATAATTAAATGCACTGCCCGTAAAACAAAAACAGTCGAGCAGTCAAAAGGACAGCCGTGCACTATACACTTAGCCTAACCAGGAGTAATTCCATTTTATGATTGAGGAAAATCTGGGCATGGCATGCAAGGCAAGTCAGCTCCTGCATTGTGAAAGCCACCTCTGCATGACATTGTAACTGTGCTGGGTAAAGACAGAAGACGTTTTGTAAACCCCTCTGGGAGCGTCCAGATCAGGTCTGAGTCTTGCCTTTAGTCTTTGAACAGCATCACTGCCAAAACCCATGCTGGGCTTTAGCCTCTTGCCATGCCTTGCAGCCAGCACCTGGTAGCTGCAGCAGCACGTACGGGTGTCCCTGCAGATGGTCTCTCTGCCTTCTCTGGACTTGCTCCCTCTAGGTATGCGAACCTATTGCTCAGAAACCCCCAGAGCCTCCTTCGGGGGGCAGGGAGGACCATATGGTAAGACATACGGTCCCCGTGAGGCCTCCTTATGTCCTGGTTGTGCAAGTTGCTGGAGCGCGAGACTAAAGGCCAAGAGTCGTAGACATCTCTGTGTCACAGCAACACCATCCTGTCAAGTGGTGTTCTGCATACGAGAGGAAATGTGGAAAACAAACCAAAACCCAAAGTCTCTCCTGTCGTCTGCCTTAAGAAAGGGAAGCCATTTAAAAATTTTATGAACCGTGAAGATAAAATATCAGAGGTCTTTAGTTTTAAAGCTTCAAGCTGGAGTTTTCATGAGTGAAAGGAGTTCAGTTTCCCTGGAAGTCCGTGGGAGAAGGGACCCCTTGACTGTAGGAAACCCCAGCCCTGATACCTCCCACTGCATCTGGGTGAAGACAGCAGCTAAATTTAGAAAACTAAAACATACAGCTATGCTGGAGCATAAACCCTGCTGAAAGAAGGTGAACTCGGAAAAGTCACCAAAGAGGCAGGCATAGAGCAGGCACAGGGCTCCTTTTATTCCTGCCATTCACACCTCAGTATTCATATGTTTGCTTTAAACTGTTATATTAGAAACTATCCTGAAGAACCTTCTTCAGTGACCTTGTTCCTGGTGGATCATCATCTGTATTTCCCCAGCTGGCACCACTGGACTGCCCCATGTGGTACTGGCTGGTTCTCCACTACTTCTCCCACCACCCACATGTGAAGAGGAGCGAGAGGCAAAATTAGCACCTGGCAGTAAAGGGAATTTGCTTGCCCTGTATTTATTAAACCTATCATGCATGCCAGACCAAGATTTGACCCTTAAATTAACTGAATTGGTTGTTTTGTTTTAAACGAGCTGCTAGGAGTCAGGGGGAACCATATGTATTAATTTGGTATGTTAAATCTTAGACTTTATATGGATACAAATTCTGGATGAGTTAACTTCAGTAGAGGTTAAAATAATGAATGGATATTTTTATGCTGTGGCGTTGTAGTGCACTGCTTCGGCTCTATGGAGCTGTTATGTTTTGGTTGGGTTATGTTTGGGTTTTTTAAAAATCAGGTTTTCCTTCTCAATATGTCCCTAAAGAAAAGTTGATCTGAAAGTGCTGAGTTTATTCAAGGTTGCCAGCATTTCAGTTTGACAGTTTCTGTGGGGCATATAAATCTCTAAACAGCAAAGGAATAAGTGGAAATCTCAGGTTAGTTTAGTTTTTGGATTGGCACAGTTTCTTTTTTCTGATGTTCCATAGATGAAAAGGAATTTTAAAATGCTTTAAAAATGCCTGCTGGTTTGGTTGCACTGCCGTTTCTTGGTTTAAATCAAATGTGTAGGAACCTGGTTTGCTATCTCTGACAATGCTCTACACTTCTTGGAAACAATCCCATGCACAAAGACCATTACTCATAAAATTTATGTTCTCTAAACTCTGGACATTATTCATAAGGCTGTTTTATTGTTAGCCTGATTCTAAACAGCTTGGTTACAGTGCTTTTTCGCCTAAGCTGCAAGTGAAAATTCTAAGCACATACCTATATCTTTATTTTTTTTTTACATTTTGTGTGGTAACACACTGCCTTAAACTTTTAATTTAGCGTAGGAATGTCCTTTCAGTGTTCGCAGTAGATGTTTGACTTTAAAAAAATCTATAGATGTAATAAAAAATCAACCATAAACAAAGAAGGTGTTAGTTCTCAGTGTTTCCTATGCTGTGGGAGATGATGGGTAACACTTAAAGTATCATAAATCATCTCGCTACAGCTCTTTTTTCTTTTTTCTTTACATAGGTGAAGATGTCAAACCATTTACTCCTGAGAAAGCCAAGGAAATTGTGATGTCTCTGCAACAACCTGCTGTCTTCTGTAACATGGTTGGTGACTGGCCAGCCCTGCACTGGAATGCGAAACACCTTTCTGCGGTGCTGGATGGGAAGAGGATCCAGTTTAGGCTAGGTCTGAAGACCGTGGATTCAGGTGAGGCTGAGGGGCACTGGTGTTACATGTCACAGCTCTTTTTTAGGCTCTGCAGTCCTCTGGCTCTTCACTATCACTGTTCACTCTCTAATGTATTACTTCTCACCAAAGGCTTTGCTTTTTAGGACATTGGATTTGGCCAACAGTGGAACTCTCTTTCTTGTGTGTTTGTTCTTAGTAGGAAGTCTGGTGAGTAACACTAACACAGGACTGTCAGGCATCTCAGTTTTCTTGCCTTGTTTTGTAGGATGTGTGGTTCGTGCTGGACTTTTACATGATTCAGATGTTTATGTGAGCTGAGCTTCCATATCCACAAATCTGAATGAGTTAAAAATTAGCCAGTTAACTGTTCTATCTTTGTGTATTGTTTGGTTTGTTTTTTTAATCTGGACAGTGGTGATAATTCTCACCTTCCTCTCAGAGGTTTTATATGACCCTGATTCTTTTCAATACTCCAAAGTCCTGTGATGGAAGATGCTACAGAAGTATAAAGCATTAAGAAAATTACTTGACAGTACAATAATTTAATCTCTAACTCTCCAGATTCACTCAAACACCTAGGAACAAAAAACAGCTTCTGCACTTGATTTTAAATCTTACAACTCCATTTTGGTCTGTAGCCACACAATACCAGTCACAGTCTATCCATGGACAGAGTTTCATGCCAGGGAGGGAAGGTACAGGAAACATGCGCCAAGGTGGCCATCTGCTAGCCACTTCAGAGGTTATTCATTGCTTTATTCATGCCCTGTACATCTGTTGCCCTCCCAACCACATACCAATATACACTTTGCCATGCACTTTCTTCCTTTTGCCAAAAGTATTTTGTCTCCCTTCAGTCTTTTTTTTTGACCTAGGTCAGATGACAAACCCTGTTATTTAAAAATGTTCAGTATAAGTTATGGGATTTTAGACCCCACTACACTATTATTTCTGTACTCCTGTAACCTTCGGTTGGACCACCTCTTTCTTGGAATACAGGGTCTGCCCAAAACCGCCTGATGAGGGTCTGCCAGTTCCTATGAAAGTGGTAGGATTGCATCACATTATCTTACTTAACAACACTATGTTACTGACTATATTATTTCATGTTCAATCTTTGCAAGAGAAGTGATGAAACAGAAGGAAGTGTTAGAGGGAAAATGCTTGGCATTTTAGGATTTCAGAGCGTTTTACCAGCGTGGATTAATGATTTCTGTGCCATTCCTGGGAAAACATATGCTATTCATTCACTTTCTACAGATGGGATAACTGAGGTGTAGAATTAATTTGTTGGTACACATCTTCACAGCAATATCTCTTTAGTTCGATGAGATATCAGCCAGTTCTTGCACTACATGTAAAAGGCATCCCATTGCCAATAGAGAATAAGTTGCATATATATGACATTTTCCTCGATACCTCATTAATACATCTCAGTTCTAATACGCAAGGTTTACCAAGTAAAAGGACAGGTTTGGTCCCAGTCTCTATTAATTAGTAGGCACTTTTTGAAAGCCAAATGGGTATTCCATTTATACTGAAAAGCTTCCAGTAGGACTGATGGAGTGTTATGTAGCTAAGTGGTGGATTGACGCTACCAACTAAATAGATAGGAGTCATCACTTAACAGTAACTGGTTGTCACCAGGGATATAGAGTGGATTTAAATTGGAATTTGTATCTTGAAGTTGCATCTATCTGTATTTTGCTTTTTCATAAAGGCATCAATCCCTAGGCCGCAATTGTTTTATCTCCAGCAACCTCCATTATATGCTAATATGAGCTAGAAATGTCTTCAGGAAGATTAGAGCCTTCAGGGGTTATATTGTAACTGAAGGAGACCTGATGCTATAAAAAAATTGCATTGTAAGGCTATGTTAGTGAAGCCATTAGCCAAGACATCTCTGAGTCTGCAATAATGTAATACATTTCCTGTGCCACTGTCATTTGGAAAGTGGTTGATCTCATTCTTCTGTGCTTAACATTGCTTTTCAACAAGGGCCCCTCTTGTCGTCGTTTACGCTAACATTCCCAGAGGAAATGGAGGCAGTGACGTGGTTAGAGACAGCAACAGAAGAATACAACTAAAATTGTATTGATCTCTGAATATTCTTACCACGCTTACACTACGTTCATTGCCTTATGGCTAGACAGGACCACTTCTGACACTGAGTTGGAAACGTGCAAGAAAGAAACTTCTCCTGCTTGTGGATATATTTTGGTGTTGCTCTGAAATGACTGCTTCAGAGTTTCTGAGATTATTTAAGCCATGAGGTTCATGTGGACAATCCTAAATAATTTGAGACCTCTTACTGTGACAACTCCTCATCTATCTTTAGTGCCACATCAGCAGCCTGGGAGCGGTATTCCCAAACTGAGATACAAAAAAGTGTGAACTGCAAATGGGACAACTTGGTGGGGGTTGCTTGGATTTTATATTTGTTTTTCTTGCTAGTTTGGTACTTCCTGAGGCAGATGGATGTGGAAGGCACATTTGAAACATGGAAAATGTGGGAGCTAGCAGTATTATTTGTGTGAATTACTTGTACTTACGTTTCTGTGTTTGATACTATTCTGTCCGATTACGCAAGTTAGACAATGTGTGTCTATAAAAGGGCAAAAATGCAATCAGAGGCTTAAGCATTGACAGTTACCTCCAGGGAGAGTAGCAGCCTTCATTGCAAGAGCAATGAAGGTGCTATTAACCAGGAAATCCCTACCCATCTAGTTCCAGACACGTTAAAAGATTTCTTTTTGTGAGCTGAGATAAAGGGTGGGGAGCAGCTACAGAAGTTAAGTTTCTGACAGACAAAATGCAGCTTTATAGCCCATCTATCTGGTGGTTACCTGGAGCACACCAGCAATTACAAAGGAAGAAGAAAGCTTGCACGAAACTGACTTCCGTATGCGGACATTTCTTATTTTGACCATTTCTCTGGTTGTGCAGCAAAATGAATAAACAATGTGGTTACTGTGAAGAAGCTGGAGAGAGCAAAAGGTTGTCATGCTGCTTGGTTATGAGTCACAAGATCTCTGGAGGAAATTTCTCATAGAGTTGCTGGGTAGAGCTGATGCTGTCAGATACGCAGTTGGATAGAAGAGGGCTGCAACTTGGACATCTGCCCAAGAGATTCTGCCACTAAGGACCATGAAAGAATTCAAGCCTCCGAGGTTGGGTATAAAGAGGGACTGCAAAGGTTGCCATAGACTCAGTAGCTGAATGGGAGGCTGAAAATATAGCACAGCTACCATATACTGAATAAATGTTGCATAAAGCTGAGATTTGAGGTAGTTATTGGATATGGCTGGCCAGTATTTTGGTTTGTGAGTGTGCTTGTGCTTTATTATAGTATTAAATGGCTTATCCTTGTTAGGATCATTTGTTTAAATAATTTTAATTCCCCAGCAGCGGCAAATAGACATTTGGTTTTATTTTAAGAATAAAGAAATGGAGGAGACATTTAACTTGCATTCTTACTGGAGCTTTAGGGTATTTTCTAAGGCTATTATCCTTTTTTTCTGTAGGTCCCTCAGTACATTGCAAACACTGTCTTTCTGAGTAGAACAGAAATTGGCATCTGTTGGGACCAGACCTTAACTGAGGAGGGGAGCTGCTTCCTCCAAAAAGCACTTCTTCCCTCTCCAGTTTCAGTCTGTAGCATTAGGTGGGAGAGAAGGCTGCCATGCCCTTCAGGTACCGTGTCATCAGACAGCATTGGTAGCTTACTTTAGACTTGTGTGGCTTAATCTACAATTTATGAATTACAGAACACCTTCAGTAATCAAGTATTGGCAAACTGGTTAATAATGATCTTGCATTCAGCTGCCCATTGCTAACATTTTCACGCTAGTCGCAGTCTACAAATCCATCTAAGCAAACTGTCTAGATTGCCCAAATATGTTTTTTATTACTATTTGTTTTTCCATAAGCACCCACACCTTGGTACTGAACAAGTTATAAATTAAACTACGAACACTGCCTGCAGGAGATTGTATCCCAGAAGACAGTCTTGCTTTTCGTAGTTGGATTTTTTTTTAAATGAAGCTTAGAGTGAAATACACTGTGGGGTAGAAAGAGCGTATTTCTTGCCTTTGAAACACTTGCTGCTGAGTTACCTTGGAAAACAGGCAGTGTCATAAGCACTCTTTGTTCTTATCAGAATAATACAGATATTCAGCCATCTTCAGTAGTGCTTGTGTCTTTTATCTAATTTTTCCATCAGACCATCTTTTAGTAAAATTATGTGTGTTGCATTAACGACTGGGTATCAGGAGAGGACGTTGAACTGTGACACAACCAGATATAGGGGTTTTGGCTATTGCAGGTGATTTATATGTCTTGTATGCAGTTCTTGGGTACAGAGCCCTTCTAGTGCACAGAGCCAGGTTATGGATTGCTGAATAGTGGGGCTTACCTGACATTTTTAGTTAATGAATTTGATAGTGAGGGGAAGGAAAACCACTACCTGGGCTACTACAATGGAAAATGGCAAAATTACAGTGGTAAAGGTTGGTAAAAGCTGTTCTCTCACAATGGGAATAAGAACAAATGTATGAAACTCTATGGGAATTGCTGCGACAACAAAATGAGAGTGGTAAAGAATGAAGAGCTGTTGCTGCTGCTGCACAACAGTTAGAGGATCCCATTTCTGAGCAGCTCTATGCAAGTTAAGCAAGGTTAAATTGCAGCTCTGTAATTGTCATTCATGCAGGCTGCAGTCATTTTTTCCCAGTAGTAGTTACAGTAAAGTGTGTGTGTATACATATATATATATTTAACATTGGATAAATTTCTTTGAAGCTGGCACAGTTAGCAGCAGTGGGAAATGAAGATCTCTGATTAACCACAATTAAAGTGTGCTGTGATGTGGGTTATCTTGTAGGCCTTCCAAGTGACCTGACCTTGAGCTGAAAGGCTGTATCAGTCAGCCTGAGCAAAGCATGACGGGAGCAAAACACTGCTGGTAAATACTTTCTATGTCTGCCAAGGAACACCACAGTATGTTTTTGTCAGTCCTAAGTGAAAAATAAGGACACACAGCATTTTAGAGGGATCATTGGCACATGTGTGGCTCCATAATTTGCTTCCTATGCATTACTGTACTGATGTGGTTATGGCTTTAGGAAAAGGGAAATATGAGCATATCCATCTCTTTAAATCCATGGAGACAAATTAAAGGTACACAAATACTTGTGTGCACATTTGCAGCTCACAGTTAAGAAGGGACAGGAAGCAAAGGACAGGCTCTCAGTTGTTCAGGGAACTTGAGCGTATTACTGAGTTATTGTGCTGGAGGGTGCCTTGCACATGAACAACAGTACCTACTGGTGTGCTGTTACCTTACAGCAAGCTCAGGGTAACAGCCATTCACTCAAACATTCATGCAAAAGCAGTAGTCTCAGACTTTAATTATGAGTTATGTGATGAGAACCATTTTATTGACCAGAGTAAAGCTACCTAGTCCCACTTCATATCTCATTTTGCATTTAACCACAGCAAGAGAGAGAAACTGCATATTATTTCTACTGGTTCTGTGCTCAATGCTCATGTATTATTTGGCTTTTTTTTGTTGCTCCAGTTCCCCAGTTTGAAACCAGGTGTAGCTACCTGAAGGCTACACTTGAAGAGTTTTTGGCTTGGAGTTGTGGGCAGCCTTCTTGTCTCTCTGGACCATTCAGTTGTTATGAGCACTCCAAATATTGGGCTTACGCTGACTACAAATACATTGCAAGGATATTTGAAGACAAGCCAGAAATCTTCCAGGTAAAACATTAATATTATCTCTTCCTTAATCATTGTTAATAAATTTTATCAACTTAATCAGGTTGAATCATAGCAAATTATCTAATGTAGTTTCTGAAAGCTCTATTGCTATCCCCTCTCTGCTCCTTTGACCATTTATTCCAAAAGTTTTAAATAGAAGCTATTTGCTTTCAGTCTAATGGTGAACTAGTACCAAGTGGCAGCCATCTAAAACTCTGGATCTCCTTGTATGCTTAAAAACAACACCACAAGTGACAAAAACAACTACCAGATTGGCAGCACTCCCCTTCCCATTTATCCCAGCATAATTTTGTGACTGGGCAGGCTTGGGGAGCACTGAGTCACGTGTGTGACCTCTGCAGCTGAACACCTGCCCTGCACCTCTGCTGAAGGTCTGGAGGTGAGGTGGAAGTAGGGTGTGGAGGTGACAGGCAGCTGGCAGGCCTGGCACTGTGCAAACTTGAGACCCTTTTACTGCCCCAGATCCACCCGAATGGTACAAATTTGGTACCCAAATTATCAGCTCTGCTTCAGGAGAGAGGATTTGGTGGCATGGATTCACTTGTAGCAACAAGGCTGTAACATGGTTTTGCTCTATATTTTGCCTTGTGGCTCATTTTCTCAAGTAGCACAGTTCTTTCCCTTAATATATTTAAATTATCTGTTTGCAAGAAGGAGAGTTTCTGAGTCCACAGGATTATTATACCTCAGTTGTCTGTGGAGGCAGTAAAGTACATGAAGTAACCTGTCCATGAGAGTGCATCATCTGTGGTAATTTCCAAATGCAGGTATTAGGACATCTACGTGGAGTATTTACCTTTACTTTCTCCATGTCCATCTGCTATTTCAGTGTATTGGTTCATGTCCATTCCTGCTTCTGCTCCTTGCAAATTCTAAGAGGGCATAATTAAAGATAACTATACAAAGGGTGTATTTTCTCAAAAGATAAAAAGAAAGAATAGTAAATGAAGCCTTATTCATTTCTGTACATTGAAATGTGAAGATGGAATCATCATTCTCTGTGAACATCCTATCACTGGAATGACAGAGAGTATAAACTGAAAAGCTCCCTCAAATTAATTATTTCCTCAGAAAGCATTTCCCATGCTCCTCATATGTATTTTATTCTTTTACACCAGTAAAATTAGTATTTTTTCAGTGCTCAGTCTTTTTTCAGACTGTCTCCTTTCCCACTGTGCTGTGGAAGGTAAGGTTTGGGCACAGAGGCTGTCTCACCTTTCTTTCTCCCCTCCCTTCCTAAGCACACTGATACACAACCAGGGTCACATAAACTTGGGCTGCACGGCTCTGATGCTGGGTTGTGTTGTTTGAACTAAGCTGGGGCTTCCAGGGATGTTTCAGGCTTGCCCAGATCTTTGAGTGTCTTCCTCTATCTGTGGTCCTGCCTTAGGTTTCTTTCTTTCTGCTTCAACAGACGGCATTTTCCTGTGTTTCATGGCACAAGGTAATAGGAGCTCAGAAGACCTGAATAGCCGCCTGCTTCATTTGGTCAATAAAAACACACTTGAAGGAATCAACCATTTTCCTACCTCCTTTTTCCCCTTTCCCCCATTCAAGAACAAAATTGAGGCTCCAGGAATTGCATTTCTGTGCAGGTGTCACACCACAACCTCATCACCTGACCTATAACAAGCAACAGATTGTACTGCAATTTTAGAATAGATACACGTAATGGTTATGCCGTGGTGTTTTTTTTTTAAGTGGAATCTGGGAAGGAAAAAATCAATAGTGTTATGCAAGCAAATATGGTGTATGTCATCTGCCAGTTTCACAGGCATGGGAGTGAAATGCATCCGTCAGTTCCAGATTCGTATGGCTCTTGAAACACAGCTACACAATTCATACCAGCCAGAAGAGTTCTGTGTAGAAATTCTCTTCCATTCCTGTGTGAATTTGATGATAAACCCTTTTTTTTCCCCTTAGATTTTATTTGGATTTACGTAAGGTGATTTGAAGGGGAAAAGAAGGCCAACTGCACTGTTATTTATAGTGATTAATAGGGCCATTTAGAAGTTGTTTGAAATTTAGATTGCACTGTTTATCATTTACAGTTGTGTGGGCTACGGTAATGATTCCATTATTCTAATCTATGAGCAGTATCTAGCATCTTACATTTTTTGTTCAGTTGATATTTCATTACAGAATTTGAGATATAAATCAGAAGCAAGATATATGCATGAAGTTTAAATAGAAATGAGACCTTTTAAAGTGACATACGGGTACAGATTAACTTCATTATAAGCAGCAAATGAAATAAATATAATTCACAAGTAATGTGCCATCTGTTATGGTTGGAACACCTTTTAGTGCATTTCTTCTTACTGTGACTTTTTACTGTAGAAAAGGAACCCACTGTGACAAGATTTCAGGACTCCTACCAGTACCTTTTCAGTTCATTGGTTAAAAACTATTTTACCTGTAATCGCTTCAACTATTTACTACAGCTGCAGCATTTTCAAAAAGTTCTTTTAAATCTAATATTGATTATGTGTGCTTTCTTTCCACTGAAATTGTAACAAAATACAAAAACTATTTAGGTGTGAGATTAAAGTGTAGAGATGGTGTTACGCTTAACTTTATCACTGAAATAGTTGTATTGGATTTTAAATTTTATGGCTGCTGAAATCTATAGAAGTAACGTTTTCTTTTTGATTTTTTGCTGTCTTTGACAAATGTTTGTATTACACTTCTGCATTTTTTTCAGATGATATCTTTAAAATCAATAACTCTGAAATCCAAAATCTTTAGCGACACCTAATTTTTGGGAAGGCTATCGCTCATTTTGAGGGTTTCCTGATACAGAGTCACAATGAAGTCATCCTATAATAACGCCTAGCTGTACTTTTCCTCATCCATAGATCTTTGAAAAGGATAGTCATCCACCTGCCTGCAAGCAGCTCGCTTACATACTTAAATTAGGAGACTAGACTCTTATTTTCTCTTTATAGACAGTAGAAAGAGAGAGGCTTTTCCAAGGGATGATTGAGAGTGCTTTAACAATAGCAGGAGCCAAGCTTAAATTAGGTTCCTAAAGTTAGGCGATGTGAACGACCCCAAAGTGCTTTACTGAAACAGAACAGATACCATTATCTTCCTTTTCAAGATGGGAAAAATAAAGCTCAGAAATGAATTGATTTGCCTGAGACCATCACAAAGTCAGGAACTGAATCTCTGTTTCCTAAGGCTCAGTCTGGGGCCCCAGCCGAAAGGCACTGGTATCTCTGGCCCAGTATACTTCAGGTGCTTTCCAATAAACAAATGGTCAGGCCCTGCAGGTGGCAGGGTGAGCAGCTACAGAAAGATGGGAATTATCCAAGCTGTACAAAGCCATCCTGCAAAACCCTTGAACTACCTGGGAAGTACCTCCCTGTCCCTCATGCCAGCTGTCATCCCCACGGGTTTGCTTGTGAGAGGATCAGTGATTGGCAAGCTCCAGGTTCATGCATCCCTGTTCTGCCCTTTCTCACCATGCAATCAAGTTGATTTAAGTTCACCGTCTCTGCAGTTGCAAAGGAGGGAGAGGAATGTGCCCCTTAAATAATAAGGAATTTACAGAACTCAGCATACCAGTCATACCAGTGAGGTAAACTGTGTATTTCCAGAATACATGGAGAAACCTGAGACAGGAGCAAAGAGAGCACAAGCATGCCATATGGATTATCCAATTGGCTTGAAACAGGAATGGGGATTTTTCCTTCCTTTCATTCTTTTTTTAAATGCCATATATCAGATTTTTTTCTAAAAACAATCCTGAGCATGGATGGATGGTTAAGAGTGGAGAAAGGAAAAGAGAGTGTTTGAGAAGAAGGAAAAGAAGCCACATGTAGCCACGAGTGGTTGGGCGGTCCTTCTGTAGAGCAAACGAGTAACTTGAGTGATATGAAAGACTGGGATGAGAACTGGAGACAGAGATCTGGTGGATGCATGGTCACAAAGAAAAAGAATCAGTGGAAGAACTGCTGCTGGAGAGGAGCATTTTGGAGGAAGGGGCACAGGCCGTGCATGTGGGAGCCCCACCAAGGAGGAACAGTGACAGTGGATAAAGAGCAACAGAGCAGCGGAGGGGAAAGACAAGAGACTCAGAGGACTGAGGGTAGGATGTGAGTCAGTTCAGCAGCTCATGTAAACAACCTTTTCATTGCTGTAGGATATAAGGTGGTCTGACTTTGGTTTTCCTGGAAGAAGTGGAGAGGAGAGCACGCTGTGGATTGGTTCTGAAGGAGCAAACACTCCCTGCCATTTGGACTCCTACGGCTGCAACTTAGTGTTGCAAGTACAAGGAAGGTAACAAGTGGATATACATACAAATACAGGGGAAGGTTACACTGTGCTGCCAAGTTAGTTTTGGACTCCTGAGTATTAATTCTGGGTCCCGATTATTTTAGTTTTCTGAGCTCTTAATGACTGAAGAGCATCAGAACTGTTCTGTAGGAAGTGGCAGAACTTCTGGGGGCTGGAGTTTGACTGGGTCATGGAGGTAACACAATTTTATTTTCTTCTGTTTGAGGAAAATCTCTTCTGCTCTGTTATGTGGTCCAATAATAAACATTTAAATCTTCCTAATAATTATGAATTCAGGAATTTGAAATTAGGAGATAAAGAATTAAAATTTAAAAGCCCAGAAACAAAACAGAAATAAACTACTTCACACTTTTATGATACTCTCTGTGCAAGAGCCTGCTAGAATTAATTTAGCAGGAGAATATCAGGATGGGAGCAGCCAGCTGTGAGAAATGTTGAAAGGGACACTTGAGACTGCAAACTAATTCTGGAGCACGTGGCTTTGTTGCTGTATCTTTCTGCCTGTTTGCATGCTGGGTTTTTGTTTTCCCATTCTTTTTTTCTTTTTCCTCCTTTCCTTGCATATTAGCCTCAGGGTTTTTTTGTTGTCTGTTATTACTGGAGTAATGCTAGAGTAACAAAACAATTTGCATGCATTTTTTAGGTAAGATAGTATAGAGTGGAAGGAGTAATTTGCCAGTGGGATTTTAATGTGATTAATTACTCTGATGTTATATAGAGCAGCGAAATCACGGTGGTCTTGTGATGAAGGTGCAGGATGGAAGTCAGGGATGCTGGCTTCTATGCTGGGCAGTGCCGCAGGTTGACTGGCTTTAAGGCCTGAGGCAAATTAATTTGTCATCATCTTATCTATAAGAAGGGTAACTCTGTTTAGCTTTCAGGTGAGTTTTCATTCATATTTATAAACAGTCTTAAGATCCTTGTGTCAATGTGCAGCAGAGACACTGGAAGCCCCCCTCGGCACTGTGCTTTGCTGCAGCCAGTCCTGTAGACTTCAGATTGCATCAGTAAGCACTGTGCATTGAAGTCCAGACACTTATGTGTATTTAGGAGCCAGAAAGCTCATTGAAAACCATGAGACTTACATGCATAAATATCTTATAAGGATCTACCTAAATACTGTGTGTACTAAGTAAGTACAGTAATCTAGCAGACTTGATACCTGCCCTGCCTCTTTGATCTCTACCTTCAGGCACTGAACTTGAGCCAGAGTTCCAGCATCACCATCATCAGTAGCAATTTTGCCTGCCTTCCCAAGACACATCCTCTGCCTCTGGTAGAACAAAATGCTTGTTCCTCTCAGGTAAAAAAGCAGCATAAAGCTTTGCATGGCCTGAAAAGACAAAGTTGTTTTGCTCTTCAGAGCAGGGCCTAAAAATAGATTGCAAACTTCTATAAGCTGGTAAATCCTGTGCATCTTCAGAGCAGAAAGATTCCCTTTTGAGACTCACAAGCAAGACAGGGTTTGTAACAGAATATAAGCTTATGCTAAACTTAAATGGATTTGCCTTTGCAGGAAAGCCAGGGATGACTCCTTAGCCCTTTGTTGCTATCTTGAATTTCCTCCTTGCATCCCTTGGGCTTCTTAATTTTTTGCTTCATGATACTGCTTTGTCACGAGGCTGCAGGATTAACCCCTGAGTCTCCTAACCTAGTCATTCCCTGCCCCTTCAGAAGGTCTAGCTTGGAAGACAAAATAAAGTTGCACTAGCGCTTGGGTTTCAGGAAAACTAGTTTTTGTTCTTGCACTCAGCATTAGCTTTGGTTATCACCAAGAAACGTCAGGAGCTGATGGCACTTCCCTCTGTGCCAATCTCTGCAGTTCTGGCTATCCTGCTATTCCTGTCTCTTCTAGTTTTGTGCTATTTGGCTGCTTTTCTCCCATCCTCAGATCTGTGACTTAGAACTCACCATCAGAAGCAGCAGGCAAAAAGCAAGAAGTGAGTACCAAGGAAAGGGACAAAAAGAAAAGCTCTTGCTAGAGTCTGAAACAAAGAGAGAGCTGCACAAATTGTCCAATTGTGCTGCAAAGCACTGCCTTTACTTTTCTGTTGCTTAGTGCATGGGTCACTGTTGTATTGATTGTCTGGCACCTCTTAAATGTAATAAATCCTCCCTTTGTGTATTCCTTTCTGGTTATTTCCATCACCTAAAGTACTGCTGTGTAAGCCTCCTATTTCTAAATAACGTGTACCTGCTAAGATATTTCATTTATAGTACCCATAAAACTGGCACCACCAGTTCTGGCATATTCTTTTTTCTCTCTCTGATCTGGTCTATGTAAGTGAAATGGAGACATTAGCTCCTGAGGACAAAGTCCACGTCTGAGCTCTGCTTGGCCCTGCACTGTGGTGAGTGGACCTGCTAATCTGGGAGCATAGCGAGCGAGCTGGAACACGAGTGCCCTCATGAGCAGAGCAACCCTGTCCTGCTCTGTCTGGGCATTCAGTCACGCCAGTCAGTTCTTAACTCCAGTGGCCCCACACAAGCCATATTTTCATCATGTGGTACTGATAACACACAAAATTACAGATGTTTCAGGATGTGTATGTCTATGAATGTCTCTGGTTTTTATTTATGCCATCTGTTGCATAGGAGCATCAAGGTGAGCTTTACTAGGAATGAGGGATTTGCAGCTTAACAGCCAAATAAGTACTGTAGGTGAATATAGGAGACAGAAGATCACGTCCATATCCCTTTACTGTTACCACTGTAAACACGCAGTGCCCTCTCCTTTTAAAACAGACATGAGTACAGCAGCTATTCATTCAGTGAATGAAAGTACGTTGTCTCTATTTTGCCCTGGTTTATAGAGCAATTTGTAATGCTCTGAGCATCTGTAAAAGGAAGGAAGGAGGAACCAGATGGAAGAGCTTTTTTAAAAAAAATTATTTTATCTGCCTTTTAAAAATAATTTGTGAGAAGCTGTAAATCTTTTCAGTTAAAAAATTAAAAAGTGGAATATTTTAAAAACACTTTGAGGAGACAGCCTGTAAGCACTGCCTGTGTTCTCACTGCGTAGGAGATTCACACAGTGAGGCAGATTTATGTTTTATTGAAAACCTTGCTCCTGCCTTTAGTTCTTTGCTGTAACTGACATGCACTGAATACATTTTTATCTTCTCTCTGTTTTCAGGAAGAGATGGCACCTCTTCCCACCTGGTGACACCAGCTTCCTTTATCCCACCAGGATCCCTTATGAGGAATCCAGCATATTCAGCAAAGTCAACGTTGCCAGCCCTGATCTGAAGCACTTTCCCGAGTTTAGGAACACAACAGCCCATGTGGTTACTCTCAGTCCAGGACAGGTACTATTCACATAGGAGCTTTACATTAATGTAAAGATTCTAGTAAATTATTTAACTGGCTAATTAAGGGCTAGAAAATCTTAACAGATTGACTGTGGAACTTCCCTCTCCCAGGCTTGCTACATTTCTCTCAGCATGGGAACTTTCTTTGCTCACAGTTATTTTACTAGCCTTTTTTTGTACAAAAACTGCAAACATTCGGAGAGTTAGTTCAATCGGCTGCCCAATTCCATCACAGCTCTTGCAATCACCTCCAATTTGTCTGCTTTAAAACTTTCTTGAACAGTACTCCAGCCTGTCTACTGTGAAACCAGTATGTTCCATAAAATGTGTTTGATTAATGAGCATGTGGAGCCAACAAAGGAACTCATATTTTGATAGTGAATAACCTTCACCAGGGAACACTGGCCCAGCTTCTTGCTCTAATAGCGGAGTATTATAATGATGATACTTGCATTTAGAACACATACCATCCGGAGGTTTCACAGGGCTTTGCAAGGATGTGAGGATATTATTAACCCTGTTTTGCTGAGAAGCTTCAGTTATAAGTGTCTGCCTTACAGGCACACAGGCAGTCAGCAGCAGTATGAGAGTAGGGCGCAGGACTCCTAATTCCTAATCTTCTGCCGTAAATAGTGTCGTTCTTTATTTAATCAACATGGTCTGTATTTGGAGTGTGAATTACCCTTTTTCATGTGTTCAGCACTGCATGTCCCTGTAAAGCACTCCTGCACATCTCAAACTGCCAGGCCTTTCCAAAGGAATTTTGCAGTGTTCATTGCTCCGACCTCTCAAGACAGTGGAGTAGCTGCCTGTAGTGCCTTTTCACCCTTCTCCTACCAGATTTGTCACCTCTTCTGACCTGCCAGCTCAGCGACTTGTGCAAGTGCTTCCTTGCCCCAGGCTGGCAAACCCAGCTGCCTTGAACAATTGAGAGAACTGATTTTGCTAATCTAGCTAATTTTGAGGAGGCGGAGTGAGGAGCATTCCTGTGAACTGGTGAGATGGCACACTGGAGCAGGATAGTAGTTTCCAGCGAGAGGATAATGTCTGTTCACTGGGAAGAGTATGCTCAACTTTCGTTGTTTGCACTACATTAGCTCCTAGTCATACTCCTAAAGCAAATGATTAATTTCACATTCTGCACTTTGTAAGGTTGCAGTGTTCAATAACTGAAAGCACAAAGAACAAATTTTTTACTATTGATAAAAATGCCACATCCATTCAGCACTGAATTATCTGTGATCTCCAACACTATTTCGATTTATAATCTTCTTTGGAATGATCAAGTATGGTAGTGAACATTTAATATGATCTTAATTTTAATTAGGCTTAAAGCAATTACAAGTTAATCTTGCTAGGAATAAAGATCTTGAGCCAACTCAGTAATACAAGGTCTCTACATTGCCATAGAGGAGATACTGTTTGGATTTCTGGGAAGAAAGTAACGTAGAGGCAATGATGGGGCAGTGAGGTATTGCCTTTACCATTTTATACAGCATCTTTTGGGGAATGCTTTCCAGCATCTCATCCATAAGCTTATGGGGCAGGTGGCTGGGCACTGTGACCACGTAATAGTTGATGGAGAGGACAGGCACGATGTAGAAGAACTCCTTTGTTAACACAGGAGAGGATCCCTAAATAATAACAATCTTGATACATGCTTAGCAGTGGTTTTCATGTAATATTAATACAATTACTGCAGAATTTGCAGACAGCTTGATTTTGTGGTAATACATAATCTCCACTCCTTCCCAGAGGGTATGCAGAACATTTTGGATTAGAGATTGTAACAATAACGGGTTGAAAAATAAAGACAAAGGTGTTCTCAGGTATTATGGAAAGCAGCTGTGTGCAGGATGAGTGCAGCTTTGAATGTCAAAAACTTCATGTGTTTAATGCCACCTTCTGGTCGTTGCTTGCTACAAGCCATTATTCTACACCCATTTAAGGCTTTAGAGCAGAACTCCTTCCAATAACATTGTGCCAATGCAAGCGCATACTTCAGTTGCATCCTTTGTGCCCTTTCACTGTATTGTTCAGAAGTGAATGCCTGTTACAAATTTAGGTGGTTGGCTTCAGGTTTTATAAGGCTTCTGCCTGTATTTGACAAGTGCCTGTGGGCTGAGTTTCCACAGAGCTCTTAATACAACTTCTGGTTATACATCAGTAATCCATTATGAATTACGATAACACTTAGATCTCTAACTTATTTAAATAGGAAGCTGAATAGTTTTAGGGTTTGCAGCTGCCCACAACTATATCCATAGTGTTAAAAGCTCAAGGTGTATCACACAAGTGTAGGGACTACTTATAAATATTTGGACCTGGGCAGCTGTGCGATGGTTGCAGGGCTGCATGGTAAGTATGGAGCAGGAGGTTGACTGCTGGTGAACTAGCGAGTTTTCACCCAAAGCATTAGTATTCTGTTTTATTTGTTCACGAATTCTGCAGTATTTCTAGTAACACCTTGATTGTTTTCACAAATATACAAATACTGCTTAAAAGACTGCAAATGGGGCAAAACAAGTCTGTTCTAGCAATCTTCCACCCTACGCTCTGGTACGAGTGTTAGGAGAGTTAGGGTAAAATCTGCTACCCTCAACTTAAACCCTGTCCAGCACACATCCTGTCTGTCATCAGTGGGAAGAACTTGGCAGCTCTACAAGGTGATTCATCCTCCCTGTCTTGTGCAATTACAGCCCTGCAGGAACAGTCATCCCATCTCATCCTGCAGCACAGTCTATAAGAGAAGCCTACGCATAGAGATGCTAAACTTTTTTTGATGATTAAAAATAGGAGAGATGAATCCCACCTGAAAAGGCTACAAAAACCTGGAGATGCTATAGAAATCATTGATCATTCTTTCCTCTGCCCCACTTCTCACCAGGTTCTTGCTTCCTTCCTGCTTGCTAATGCAATTGTTCTTAATCCGTCTTCCTCTTAATCCATATCTATAGAAAAAGATAATGGTAAAAAGATGAGAAAGCGCATCTCAGCTTGTCTGAAGGTAGGCACATGAGGCTCCACTCATCTGCACCTTGTATGCTGGGTTCCCACAAGCAATGCCATTCCTGAAAGCAGGCTAACCCCAGACAGGAGGGGCAGCAGACACCAGGACCCATGGTGTTACTGGGAGCACCCAGCTGCCTGTGCTCCTGCTTCCTGGCCTTGTGTCCCAGGTACAGCCTGGAGCCAGAGGAGCTGCAGTGCGGCTCTAGACACCGGGGGTGCAAGGAGAGGCCTATCTGAGCTACTCTTGGAGACACATCGAGTCTGAGAAGGATGCTGTCTTCCAGCCTTGAAAAACTTTGTCACAGTATAGAAAAAAGGGATTGAAATAAAATAACAACGTTACTGCATGCTGTCTCTCACTGTGATCTGCTGCTCAGAAGCTTTCCTCCCCTGCTTTTGGTTGCCTGCTTTCTCAGGGTTTCAAGAAATACACCTCAAACTCTGTCTGCATCCACAACTACAGTTAGCAGTAACCTCCTGTGCTTAGCTGCAAGGTTTTTTCTTTCTGTGCTCCTGCTGCAGTATCTAACACACCATGGGGTCCTGCTCAACAGCACAGGCAAACCTCTGACTGCTAATGCAACCCCGAGCAAGCAGAAATCTTTGTAAAGTCAGGGAGGGATTTCCCTATGTGCCGCCTTTAAAGAGGCAAGAACTTCGGATTAGGTTTAAAGTGGAGAACAGCAGAACAGATAGTCTGAATAACCAAGAAAAATATAATTGATACCAAAAAAAAGTGTTATAGTAACTCAGGAAGTGCAGTACTTTTTAAAAGGCAATAAAATATTCCAGCTCCAAGTATACAAAATATTTTTTAAAAGAGGTTGCAGTGAAAAACTACTTTTGTTGGAGAAGAATTTAAGCTATTTTAGTAAAGGAGAACTCGGAGCTGTCTGCAGCGTTATGCATAGCAGATGGTTGATAATTCTGTTTTGGGGCAGGAAGAAAGAATTTTCATGTTGAAGACTACAGAGCGGGCCCCAAGTCACCCTATAGAGAAGGCAGGCAGCCCAGCTCAACCTCTAGTCACCAGAACTATCATCTCCATCACAGAAGAGGCAGAAAATCCAGGAGCTGAATTTACACTGGGATTAAGGATGAAAACACCACTTAGTCTGCAATACACATGGAGAACCCCACGAGTGCCTCAAAAGTCAAGCAAACCAAAGATGAAAGCTGCCAGTTCCTAACTCTGCTTTTCCACCAGAGCTTCCCTCGGTCCTTCACCTGGATCCCTATGGACACAGCATGGTAACCGTCCCATTCCCTTCCTGTTCCCAGTGCTCTGCCTGTTTCCGATGTCAGTGGCCATGGGTGCTCTGTTCCAGCAGGAGGAAAACACCAGCGTGGGAGGGATGGGGGAGGCAGGGTAAGGAGCACCTTCCTAGCAGCAGGGCAGCAGCTGGGACAGGGCAGAGGCTGGGGCAGCAGCACTCCCACAGAGTATATAAATATAATATTGATAATATTGCCAGGGTTGTAAACAGCTGTGCAGTTTGCTTAGGTCCCCCCAGTGCTCCCCATCTTTTTCTTCCCATCGCACTGGCATTCTTTTGCGCTTCCTTTTCTTGCACATTTACCCAAATATCTATTACTAATGAGCAGGAATTTCTTGGTATAATATTTCAGTTCAGGGTATGCTGTCTTTTTGAAGCAATTCCACCTTTGCCCTGCCTTTGCTCTCTGTCAAGTTAATCACGTCCACCGAGAGTTCAGACCTGTTCTGTTCTCTGTGCTGTACAAGTCTCCAGCATTGCTCCGCTTGCTCTCCCAACTGCTCTCTTGGTTTCCTTCCTCCTGTTACAGACTAGAAATTCATTTTATCTTTTCTGGGATTTCTGTCCTACTTTGTATTCATCTGCTATATTTGCCTATCACTAGCCTAAATATTAAAACTATCTGATTGGTTGCTGTTTAGATCAGTATCTTCCCAGCCCACAAAGCTGGATACATTCTGTAGAAAGCAGGCTAACACAGAATTAGCTCTTGGCTTAGAGTAGGTCTGTCTTGCCTTTGCACTTTGTTTCCTGTAAAATGTTTGCAGAATTGTGTGTGTGTGTTTCACTGTGGTTTACTCTCACATTTCCTATAGTTTCAAATGTAGCTAAATCTGTGTCCCATATTCACAGACGTGGAAATCTGCTTTATTTTGTTTTGGAATCAATAGTTGAGGATGATGGTGGTAGGGTCCTTTGGTTTGGTTTTGTGGGGGTTTTTTTGCTTCTAGCTTGGAAACCTAGAAGAACACTAGTTTGTACAGGTAGAAGACTCTTGCTGTCTTTGCTGGATTTTTTTTTTGGTCATTTGTTAGTTCTGCTGCTCCCTTGCCAGCTGGATTTTTTTGTTTTTAATTCCTTTTTTCCGTTTCTTCATCTTCCTTAAAGTTTTATTCCCTTTGCTTTTTGATAATTTCAATTTTCTTGCTGCTATAAACCCTCATTTTAACAAGCATAAGCTTGCCGAAAAATAAAAGAGGGGTAGCAAGTATCTTTATTTTGCCTCTTAAGAGTGGCAGTTCTGTAGCTCCTTGGAGTTGCATCAGCAAACGCTGTCAGCTGTGGACATACACAACTTTGCAGTTATTACCCTTAACCTGCTGGCATGGTTAAGGTTAAGACCTGGTTAATCTCTTCAAAGTTCCCTCTCTTTGGTTTGAAAGGACTGGACTCATTGGGGGGGATTGTATTTTCCTCCTGGTTGTACCTCCTCTTTCCAAAGCAAGTCTGTCCCTGCGTTGCACCTGAGTCGTACTGAGCCAGCATGTCCCATTCCTAATTTCCATCTTGTTTTTCTAGGCAGCCCATCTTACTGAAACATTTATACACTTCCTTAATTTGCCCCTCCCTTTGCTCCCTTGCTTCAAGGTCCCTCTGCACCACGCCCCAATCCTATAGCATCTTCATCCACTTCCCCAGTGAGTTGCAAGCTCCCTCTTTCCCAAGCCAGTCTCTCAGTAAGGACCCTGTTGTTCAAAACAGCTACTCCAGAAGCTGTGCTGCCTTCTGCTGCACACCAGAGCTTTCCAGGTTTCATCATTACACCCTGTCATTTGCATATCACCCAGAGCCTTTTGCAGCGTTCAGTGTAACATCCCCTATAGAGCAGATGAGTGGGTTTTTTGTATGATGCTGCAGGCAATGAAATGTGGGCAAACGATTGCTAACAGATAAACCCCTTGCAGCTAATGCAACTGCACTTTTTGTTTAAAGTGTAGGTTTTTGTGATAAAAGCACCACTCTGAAACTTGTTTTATGTAGAAAAGATGTTTTGGCTTCTGTCTGTGTAGGGTTTCCTACAGTTTACGATGTCAAGAATAACTGATTGATGACATTTTTTTAAATAATGCCCCTCCACAGACTGACTTCCTTCTCAATTTTGTATGCTGTGCTGGATTAAAGTACAATTTCCAAATGTTTTTGACCTTTAGAAAGCCGATGCTTTTTTTGTTTGCCTTAAATTGAAACCCATGGAGAACATTTTGTTCTCTGGCCCAAAAATGCCTCTGCTCTGGCTGTCCTGTGAGCGAGTGTTTGCAGGACTGGGGCCACAGTCGTTTCCTACACAGACATTTTCTCATTAGCCGTGTTTTGATATAACGAAGCACAGGGCCATCTAGGTAGCAGAACATTCTTCTAAGTAATTTGTGTCTACCAGGAAAAAGAATTGCCTGCAATTCAGATACAGATCATTGCTTCACTTTCCCCATTCTAAAGTGTATATTTTTATCTGTCTCTGACCATTTTTATTCCCTGTCAAAACCCATCTTTTGTGCTTTTCTTGATAGCTCTATGTTAATCTAATGTTCAGTAATCTGTAAAGCTTGCACTATATCATCAAAACAACATTAATGTCTTTGTACCATAAAAGCCATGGGTTAGAATCAATTTTGTGTCGCAGCTCTCATCCTGATGTAGCTGTAAAGCTCTGATCTAGACTAGATTGTCGTGATTTCTGGGAAATCTTTGTTTAAAAGCCTATCTACTAAAAGTGACAAGTTTAATGTAGATGCTTATTTACCAGAATTAAAGCTTCACTTTGCTAATCACCTGATGAACATTAGGATACCTGCATTTTGGGAACCGAGCTGGCAGTCCTTCTAAAGGAACTGGGAAGTCTGCTCAGTTGGGAAATCTAAAAAAACCTCCTGCTTGGCCAAGGCTTTCTCTAAAGCCTTGCTCTGCTGCTACACCAGCTGCACTCCCCTTGTGCAGCCAGACCTTGTTCTGTAGAGCAGTTATAAGGTTACAATCCTGCTTCACATGAGGAGTTTGGATGAGAGGTAGTTGTGGATCATGTCCACTTCTTGTATGATAGTACTGATACCGTGGGAGGAGACGGTGTTAAAGTCTTAAGAAAGGCTCTTTAGAAGAAAGAAATAAAGATCATCTCCTGCCTCTGTTCCTTGCCTCGTTCTGCCTCTGCATCCCACATCACCTTAATTAAAACACATTATCCTTCTTCAGGCTTCTGCTTGTACCCTAATGCGATGTCTCCGATTCCAGGTCCTGCTCGTTCCAAGGCACTGGTGGCACTATGTGGAATCCATTGACCCCGTCACTGTCAGCATAAACTCCTGGATTGAACTGGTATTTTCTTTTTTATGTCATGGGGAAGTAGCACTTCCATGTCTGCAGGGACTTTTGTCCCTTGCCCACCAAATTCAGTCCTGTTGGGTTGTGTTCATAAGCTGGGAAGGGAGAAGCCCTTGTGGATACAGTTTTTCCTGGAGAACCTTCCAAGGCTCCAGATCTGAAGCCCCAATTCACCAGAAATCACACGCAAGTTTACCTCAGGCAAACGATTCAACACAAGCTAAACTTTTCATATCCAAGGCTTCAGCTTTATGCTGAACAGGGAACAACAAAACAGCAACTTCACCTCAAGCACATGCTTACATGGCAAGGCTGAAATAGAATTTAAATCAGATTAATGTGATAGGAACAGGGTGGCAGAAGATGTTTGAATTTTCATTTCTCTGTGATAGTTTTGATTTGCCTAGAGTTGGATTTTCTCAAGTATTTAATTAATTTTCTTTTCCCCAGGCTTTGATTTTTCTTGCTCATGTTAACCAGTATGTATGGGATGGTTCCAGGGATATCATCTCAATGCTCCAGAAGGTTTTCTGATTCAAATTACTTTATCATTAATCCTAGCTTAATATAAAAAAGACCTTTTGAAATGGCCTCTGAAAGCTGCCTCACTAGAACAGTTACTGCTTTTTTTTTTTTAAACCTTCATTAGACTAGAAGTCTGCAGGGGGGTGAACACATGTGTTCAGCTGCTCTTCAAAGACCACACAATACATTTCTCATACCAACATCAAGCATTTGCAGAGTGCAGGAACTCACTTGGGTGTTTCCCTCACAGAGAAGTTTTCCAGATTAGACTATGTATTTAGAAAGGACACCAGGCCCACAGCCCACACCAACCTCTTACATAGCCCTAAGTACACTCAGGCTGTGTCCATTGCCAGGAAAAGCACCAACAATATTGTAGACCAGCCATTTAAACCTGCCTTAAATTTGAGCAGCCTTAGAGGTAATTCAGAGATACTGGCTACGTGCCCTGTGCTTGGAGAGACCCTGGTGTCAGCACACACGCTTGCACCCTGAGCTGTGCCTCACAAATTGTCCCCCTTTGGAGGAGCAGGTCAGGACTGGATCAGTTGTGCCAGCTCCCAGGTGGCTGGGTGGTGCATTTGCTGTAGCATTTCCAGCTGCTCTTATGTGCTGCAAGAAAAGAGCTAAACTCCACGACCTTTCTGGTCATAAAGGTCTTGCAGAAGTCACCAAGATCCTGTTTGGTGACAGCAAAAGCGGGTATTGTGTATAGCATCATAAGCACAGGAGAGTTTGCTGGGTACTGCTAATGAATGACACACACACTTTCCCCTCCCCAAATATCAACTGCCATAAAGAAGTGTGGCTATTGCAACCAAGGTGAAAGTTTCTTACAGAAATTATCCCTGCAGCTGATGATGGCAGCACTGTTAGGTGCTGCGCAATCCATCTATAAAAATAAATCCTGACATGGATGCTTAAAGACAATACTGAGACCATTTACATTACCAGATCAAGCAAGTGAAACCATTAATTATATTGGCAAGACCTTAGAGTACAAATTTAATATGTTTTCAGCTGGATGTGAGCTACTAAAAGTATTCCTTGCTTCCTAACATACCCTCATGCAATCAGTATGACCCTGTTACTCCGCAGACCAGGATGAATGCAAGAGTGCAACACCTTAAATAATTTGTGTGTAGACACCAAGCTCTGTGTTTTGGGAGCTTGTTGTTTGAGGCCTTTAATAAGCCAAGCATTCAAAGCCACAAAATGCGAAGAGCGCTCCCCCCTGCTTCTATCCCAAATTCTGCTCAGAGTTTCAGGATAAATTACTGCTCTCAACACTCACACTAGCAGGATGCATGGCTGGCTTGATGTGTTCCCCTAAGCCACAATTAGGTAGTTCAGGGCTATGGATTCATGAGGTTACGTCTTTCCTCCAAAACTCGTGCGTCCAAGCATCTCAATGAAAGCACATTTATGTATCCACTCCTAGGCACTTGTCATTGAAATAACTGAACCACCCGTCTTGTTTGGGGAGTCTTACTGTCTCCTTCCACATACACTCCACTTCCATACACAGGAAACTCAGTTAAATGGGCAAGAAAGCGAAAAAACATCCCATAAAGTTTTGTTCTGCTATCCTAAGCTAACTAGTACCCAGCTGCACGAGGGGTGATGCAGACAGAAGAGCCAGTTACCAACTTAGTTTTTGGTTTTGCAGAAGAGCTTTCAGAAGAAACAAGTTTTTCTTCTGCTGATGTTTAAAACTGCAGTAGTGTGTCAGCTACAGTTACATGATAAAATATGTCCTGAATTTCCTTGAGACTTACATTTGTGCCTCTAGCTCCCAGATAGTTGCTGCCTTGCTGTAACATCTCACATGGTTTAAGTATTTAAATTAAACATAATACGTAGCTATGTAAAATTCACTATGTACTTCCATGGTCCTTCTAGTCCTAACGAGCTATATAGATGCATACATTAATTAAATGCTAACATTGCATTGTAATTTCAAACACCATATTCAATTAACAGAACACTAATAAGGAAAATTATTATATACACACACTAGAACCTATTTTTGCAAATCCTTATTCGGATGAGCAGTCGCAGCAAAGCCTGTGCTGTTACTCACATGGGGGCTGTACTCACAAGCAGGAGCGTTGGAAGTCTGAAGCCTTTCACTGACTTCACCTACATGTGTGTGGCTTTCAAACTAAGTCCATCCATTTAATTCTTCCCAAAATCTTCCAGCTTTCTGCTGAGACCCAAGCGCTAACCTATCCCCAAACACTTTCTGTTCCCTTGAGGCAGGATGTGGATCATGAAGCCCGTGTAGAAGAAGCAATAACTCGAATGCTGGTATGTGCCATAAAATCAGCAGAAAATCCTGGTGATGGAGATCGCTGGCTAAATCCCACAGAGGTAAGCCCTCTCTTGCTCCCATTGTAGCAGTTGTAAAGAGAATTACTCACATTTTGCTTAGCTCCCTCAGAGTCTTTCTGCTGCCCGAGAAAAAAAATAATTTTTAAATTCCTTCCCTTCATGTAACAAAAGTAATTCACAGAAGATGATCATGCAACACTGAATTGAAACTTTTCTCCTTTTAACTGAGTGTATCCCGGGTGTTTCCTTAGGATGAGGCAACACCCCATGCAGTCAATCTTCAGTACCTGAACAAGGCAGTGTCCGCGTATTTCAAGTGTCAGAAGGCAGATGTGCCAGAGCAGGCCTGTTCCAGCAGTGCTGGTGCAGAGCAAAGGACAAGGGCCTCGTGCAAGAGGAAGAAAAGGGAAGATGGCTGTGAACCAGAGGGCTGCACATTACTAACCCATGAGCTTGGCTTTTCAACAGCTAAAGCAGAGAAGTTGCGGAAGATACCTTTTGGGCCTCATCTTATTCAAGTTTTACCACAGACTCGAGAAACAAGTTCAATGGGTGCAGTTGCAGTTGAAAGTGACGGTAGAGACCTTCTCCATGAAAATGAAGGAGGACATTTTGGAAAATTACACTGCACCAGGAAGCAATTGGTAACGAGTAATGACTGCGAAACGCCTGCACATCAAATGGATTCAGACGGCAGTCCAGATGCCTCGCAGACAGCCCTTTCTACCAATGATTTGCTGGACTGTGTGGTTAATCCACGTGTCATCAGTTTAGTGGCTCAGCTGCTGTTGGAGAGAACACGAGTTTAACGCTGGAGTGCTTTATCATTTCTGAAATAAAGAAATCAAATGGCAGCCTTGTGTTTAAGCTCGGTAATAATTGAATGTTTCATTTAAAATAATTTTTGGGTACAGACGTAGTTAATGGTGAAGTGGCAGACTGAAGCTGAGCTGAAAGAAGGGTAAGTGGTTAACGATGGCTGGGAGAGAAAGGTGTGTGTGGTCAGAGAGCTCCTCAGTGTTAGAAACAAAACAGCATACACAGTTGTAATCCCACCTTGTGTGGATGAGATCTTTAAAGTGTTTTACAGCTCTGTGCTGTGAACGCGGTACAGCCTGACAGCAGACCCAGGAGGGAGAGCTGGACATGGTTGCATAGCAGAGGGGGAGTGAGAGTGGGAGAAGACAAACTGACTGATGACTGCAGCCCTTGACCACCCTTAAAGTAAAATGGTCAATAAGGGATCACATTGGAGACGGTGAGTTCAAAGAGACCTCACCTTGGCCAAGGGGCAGTGCACTCACTAATGCCTCTGCTTACTCCCTTCCACAAAACAACTTCCATTTTGCCACAGAGCTCTGGGATGGAGCAAGACAAAAGCCCTTAGCAAGAAAGGAGCCTTCAGCTGGCTCAGAAACACTTGAAGCTTGGAGACAGAAGGCCATAGGGGAGTTACTGTTATGGTTAATTTAAAGCCAGATGTGCACAGTTCCCTGTCTCTAAGGAACAACACAAAGCAGTTATGACTTTCTGCCTCTTCCCTACTCTACCATAACAATCATAATTTAATTAACTTCTTTCTTTAGATTTTAAGTGGTTGCTGTACAAGACCACCCTTTCTTCAAAGAATTGTCCTTCATTTGATTTGCTTTTGATTGCTGAGTGGTCCTTTGATTAAAAGGTTATGGAATTTGAAATACAGGCAAGAAGTTGGGTTAACACTGAAACTGCGCGTGAAAGCTTGGAAAAAAATGCAAAAAAACCCAAACCAAACCAAACGCAAAATTGGAGAGAAAGGTGCTGAGATCCTCTGGGATGCTCTCACCTCCTCTGCTTTCCGTCTGCGGTGGCAGCCGAGAATGGCGTTTGCCCCAGCCGTAGCCTCAGAGGGGTTGGTTCTTCTGGGACGACTCCTGTGAAGCCTTTGCTTTCAAAACTTGGCTTTGCTCGTGTCTACTAGCACCTACAAACCAGTTTCTGTCATTAACCAGTTCCCACACTTAGAACCCTGCTCCACCAGCCCTCTAGCTGATAATTCCTTTGCCTGATGCCTGTTCCCTGCTAAATACTTGATGCTAGTGCTGTTTTCACAAAGATCACCCACAAGCAATTTATAGTTGAAAAATCAGAACGACAAAGATGCTTCCTCTCTGCTTTCATACAGGTTGTGGACTGGCAGGGCCCTGACGGGCAATAGTAAGCGCTCTCAGTAATCCAGGAAAACTTGCCATTGAGGAAAAGAAAAGCAGTAAGCAAATACACTTCGAAAAGGATTAAATTGAAAAGACTTGAAGGTTCACATTTAGCAAGCACAGAAACCTTATCCTGATAGACCCTTCTGCATGCAGTTACTTCAGCTACTGGATGGGGCAGGATTTGGCTCTCATTCCTCTGTCTGACTGGGAAGAAAAGAGCAAACAGCAGCACACGTAGTTTGCTGGAGATCTTGGCTTTGACAGTGACCATGAATTGGTAGCAGGGACCTTATCAGCTCTGTTTGACCCCAGTTGTGCAGTTTGACATGTCCTGCTCTACCCCCATCACGGGGTCAGACCCTGCTGACACCCATGTGTCATCTTCAGCAGCAACCTGCAGTCATGACGTGATCCTCGGCAGCACTGAGAAAACGCACTTTTCTTGTTCTATGTTAATACGCTAAACTGTCTCAGTGGGGTTGCACCCCTGTAACAAGACCAGAATTTAATAAATTATGTAGCTCATGTTTGTGTGTTGGCACTTGTGTCCCAGAAGGATTAAAAATCAGTCGGGAAACATCGTAGTCACATCTGGTGCCTTTAGCGACCCACCAGGCTCTGAGGGAGCGGATCTGTGGGACCAGGCAGCCCCGTTTCGACACACGGGCACATCTCAGAGCTGCGCTGATGCCACTTCCGTCCTGCGGCTGCACTTCTTTCCCAGGCCGACCCCAGGGGCTGGGGCCAGCTGGAGAGCCCTCCTCCTGCAAGCAGCTGCAATGGGGAAGGGAGACTGCAAATGCTTGTTTTTAATTCACCAAGAAAAAAGGAGAGTCTTGCCATAAAAAAGCTTTTTTATCTAGAATGGATATAAGCAAGGAATGAAAAGCCCAGGCAGTGAAGTGGAGGAGGAAGGAGGTGGACAGCAACACCACCCTCCAGTCTGTACAATGTGAACTTCCTTAGCTAAGGTGTTCCTCCCAGTGCTCAGATAACCCTAACGTACCTCCCACCATATCTATGCTGAGCATTTCCTCCCTTTGCATTCAGATGGCTGTCCTTGAAAAGGCTCGCTGTGAGTTTCAGGGGTCTCTGCAGGACTCCCCCCATGGGCAGAGGCTCTGGTGTCTGTCAGAGGACCTGTGCTGGACTCGGCATAGGAGCAGCGTGTTCAGTGCCGCATCCATGGCTCACCGCTCTCGACAAATGCCCTCTGTCTGGGGAGAGGCGCAGCGTGTGCCTGCCCGGGTGCAGCCCGTGATTTAAGGGCCTGGCTGCGGCCAGAAGCCATTAGCAAAGGAGACGGGGAGGAGGGCGAGCAGCCTGTTTAGGATGCCAGGCAAAAGCACCAGAAGGACTTTGTGTCTCAGGGGCACAATATAAAATCTCAGTCATACACTCGGCATGCAGAGGTAGAGAGAGAAATCGCCACAAATTCAGAAAGTCACGTACGGCAAATGACTCACACACCAATAAGAGAATTTATAGCTCTGACCCAGTTTGCAGGATACCCAATGCTGTGATTTCTGATACCATTTCTAAATTCATGGCCGCTGCGTGGAGAAGCTTGAACAAGTGTCTGCATATTCATAGCATTCAAAATAAATGTTTCCTGACCTCTCTGGTGACAGCCTGGCTCAACAAAGTGCAGGAACCCAGCGCCCAGCCCTCTGCAACCACTAACAGAAAACTTCCTCTCCCCCCAAGAAAGAGTATTTCCCACCTGTGGGCATGGCAACAGTTGAGATCGTGGCGTGGAGCCATCACCAGGGTGGTCACAGTGGTGACGTGCTCGTCATCTCTGCTTTAGCTGAGTGACAATAAGGCATTGCCACCGCACGGGTCAGAGATGAAGGTAAAGCTGCGCTGCAGCCCAGGGGCCAGTCCAAGCAGGGGCTGGGCCAGCACATTCACCTCTTCTCATGCATGTACAGGCCACTCCACTCGCCTGAGGGAAACCCTGGGTCTTCCCTGCCCCAAAACCAGGCTTACAGAGCAGTTAGAGCCTGAGCCATCTCTCCTGGACTGTCCGACATTGCTACTCGCTGTCCCTGAGCACAGCCCTCACCAAAAGGGATTTGCATTTTGCTTGTCTGCAAAGAAAGCAAGCATACCCAAAGCAAAGGGAGCAGGAAGGGGAAAACCCAAATAGTCGCCTCTTCCAGAGTCTGTCTTCCGCTGAAAACCTCCCCACTCCGTTTCAGTGGGTACCATTTTACTTCATGGCACTGTTTCCCCCCACATTCGCATCTCTCGGGACTTCTGCTGTGGTACCATTTGCTCGATGCCACAGAGCAACTCGGTTGCAGAGCTGTGACATATGTGATGATATAACGTTAACCATAAATTGAAGTTTTAACTAACAAACCTGGCATATTGAAGAGGCAGAGAATCCTTCCGCAGTGCTAATTGCCCTTTAAAATAAAGGCAGTGCTACAAATCAGCATGTTTGCCAACTGTGAGCTCCTTGCTGTGTTACTTGGCTATGAATGTGAGCTCTTGGTGCGTATGCCATGGGCAGGCTTCCTCTCTGGGGAAGCTTTCTGACATTTCTGGTGTTACTACAACAGTAGCTGATGGGGAAAGACCTTTGCAAATGGTTTTACCAGCTGCTTCATCGGAATGGGCGAGGAAAAGGAGCCCAAATGTCCCGCACGATGCTCTTCTCTCCTCCAGGCAGAGGCCTGATCCTACAGGGAGATGGGGACAGACGTGGGGACAGACGTGGGGACAGACGTGGCCGCATCGGCTGAAGGGGCAGTGCAGTGTTGGCACCTCTGCCTGAAGAGCCACACATTTTCTTTGCAGACATCCCAAGTGGATTTAATAATAATAATTAAATAGACATTTATTTCTCCATCTAAGTGGAGGGGTTTGGATATTTTAATGGGGTGACTGTGTCCTGCAAGCCAGAAGTGTTTGCAGCCAAATCTCACGGGCATTACAGCTGTCCTGGTCCTTGTATTACTGCTCACCTATTCACAGGGGCAGGGTGATGGGAGAGGCACAGCTGGCTCCCTGCTCAGAACATGGTACCGTTTCTCAGTAAAATCTAGCTCTAGGGTTTGAGGGTACAAAGTTTGCTCCTTGAAAAGCTCTGGTGAGATTGTCCCATTCCTTGTGATGACCCATGAAAACCGCTTCATGAAGGTCTGAAGCTGACACTTCTAGCACTGAACAACTTTTAAACCCAGCTTCCCAGCCAAAGAGGTGGGTCTGCATCTTTCCAGGCCAGAAAGGTCTCTCACAAAAAGGGTCTTCACCTCCCTGGGGGGTACTTGACTCATGGAGCCACCGTCTTGCCCCATCACAGCTACACAGGGGGTACCTGTGAGCTTCCCTGGCAGCTGGAGGGTTAAATGTGTTCCTAAACTCCTCTCTCACCCCCACCATGCCCCTTCTCCCTCTCCCCCAGCCTGGACCATGCCCATTCAGAGCAGCAGGCAGCAAAACCCACCCTCTCCATCTCGCCAGCACTGGCCTTGCCCTGTGCCCCAGCAGGACACATGAATCCAGTCCAATTAGCAGCAGCCCTAACAAAGCTGGCAGAAAAACCACCATTAAAATGAAAAATGGTGGTGTGTGAAAAAAAAAAGCAGAGCAAGCAAGACCGTAATACAACTTATTGCCATCGCCAGATGAACAGCCTCGTAACTTACGAGGATCTCAATGCCTTGCCCAAGTTTTAGCCTGTTTCTCCCCAGGGAGGTAATCCATTACCTCTGCCCCACGCTCTGCCTTCGCTCAGGGCTTTGGGTTTTTATCCAAAGAGACTAGGATCTCTGCCATGATTAAAAATGGAGCTTTCTGCTACATTGTGAGAGTTCATTGAAATGTGGTTTAATTCCTTGTCTGCTGCTACTTTGACTGAAAGCTACAGCATCACAAAGATTGATGCCACACACTGCACATAGATCATTGTTTCAGCCATGACTGTCGTCTGACCACCCAACAGTGGTCCCCTGGGGACAGCCCAGCCTGGGTCAGCCTCCTCTCCTCCCATGGGACATGATGGGATCAGAGGTCTCCGAATCACCAATGTGCTTGACTCTAAGCATATGAATACACCCAGTTGCCACCAAGTTACGCCCATGAGAAGGATCGTTATGGGCAGATCAAGGCCAGAGAGCAACAAGGCCAGCTCCAGGATACAACACATACCATCAGCAACCTCAGCCCCACAGCAGCTTTTCTGCATCTACAGCCTTGTTATTACCATTTTTAACTTCAAAATAACATTTAAAACTGTATTAGAAAAAGCACTAGAGCATGGACTGGTAGAAAACAAGCCTGCCCTGGCTGGGGCAAGAGAGGCAGCAAGAGATGACCAAGCAGGTCTTTCCCATCTCCTCCTCTTCGGAGAGTTAATTAGCAAGGTAAGGTAATGGCATTTGTGCATTTACTGCATGCACTGATTACAATAAATTTTGTCCTGCGTGTTAAAGTCAAAAACATCTCGCATCTGCCAAAAAGCAATCAGGACCAATTAATGAAGATGTAATTTCCCCAGATGCTGCTATTAACATAATTCACAATGTTCCTAGCAACACGAATATAATTAACCCAGTTAACCGTGGCTCTCGTCACCGCCGCACCGCGCTGCCCGTGCTGGCAAAAGAGTCTCACTGAGCCCCACATCATGGTGGCACGTCCCCAGGGCTGCAGGGCAGAGCTGCTCCCCGTTCCCCCTCCTCTTGGGGTGGGTTTGGGCACTATGGACGTGGTCCACAGCCCGGCAGTGACAAAGGCTCTTCTCAGAGGCAGGACAGCCCAACAGCCCTTACCCACACAGTTCCCATGACTCAAATGCTCCTCTCCAATGGGATGGGTAAGACTACACCACCCTAGTCCTGGAAAAGGCACTTACATGGGTCAAACACACATTAAAAAGAAATAACAGTTCCTTAGCCCAGGGTGCCCTCTAGCTCTCTTTTCCCAGATTCCTGCCCTGTGGTAACCGCACAGCTTCACCTTCACTGCTATCCGAATCACAACAACTCACTATTGAGGAGCAGCAGGACAAGCTGGGAGCCAAGGGTGGCCCTCACGGATGAGACACAGGCCTCCAGGGGCTGGTACCTGGGTCCATGGGCACCTCCACACACAGCGAGCCATGAACCAGGCCCAGGGTCCCACCAGAGCCCAGCAGCTGGGAACAAAAGGAGACTGGGTTGAAGAAATGTGATAACATGGATCCAAAGTCCCTTCTGAAGGCAAAGCTCAAGCCAGGACTGCCCCAGGGCTGAGCTAAAATGGGGTCCAGAGCCTGTGGATGGGTGTGGGTCTCAGGTGGGGCAGGGCAGGGCATTAGGCCCTTCAGGTGTTTCTTCTCCAGTGATAATGCAGCCTGGGGTGAGGAAGAGAAGGAGGTGAAGGTTTAGGTGTTCAGACCAAAGTTCAGGGTTTTCCCAGTGCTT